>NC_092241.1:58905416-59062916 GCF_036320965.1 Panulirus ornatus
TTTTGCGTGTGTGGACGTGTATGTATATACATGTGTATGGGGGTGGGTTGGGCCATTTCTTTCGTCTGTTTCCTTGCGCTACCTCGCAAACGCGGGAGACAGCGACAAAGCAAAATGAATAGATAACCAGTTATTATGTTTTGCATGTTTTAATTATAGTGAATCAGCATGCTGCTCCTTTAGTTGAATGATATATTAATATAGTGAAAACATATTAACAGAAGTTAAATAGCCTTTTTTATTTCTGCTGGAAGTCCATGACCAATGCTAGTAACTGAAATTCATTGGGAAACACAGGTTCCTGTTCTGTTTATAACAACTAGTGATAATGACTTAAATAATGTTTGGCATTGGTAGTGCCTTTCTGGAAATGAAGACAGTATTCATATAGATCTGCTATTACTTGTTGAATTATAGTTTCTATCTATTTTTAGTGGTAGAGGATGTGTGGATCAGGTGTTTGCTTTGAAGAATGTATGTGAGAAATACTTAGAAAAGCAAATGGATTTGTATGTAGCATTTATGGATCTGGAGAAGGCATATGATAGAGTTGATAGAGATGCTCTGTGGAAGGTATTAAGAATATATGGTGTGGGAGGCAAGTTGTTAGAAGCAGTGAAAAGTTTTTATCGAGGATGTAAGGCATGTGTACGTGTAGGAAGAGAGGAAAGTGATTGGTTCTCAGTGAATGTAGGTTTGCGGCAGGGGTGTGTGATGTCTCCATGGTTGTTTAATTTATGGATGGGGTTGTTAGGGAGGTGAATGCAAGAGTTTTGGAAAGAGGGGCAAGTATGAAGTCTGTTGTGGATGAGAGAGCTTGGGAAGTGAGTCAGTTGTTCGCTGATGATGCAGTGCTGGTGGCTGATTCATGTGAGAAACTGCAGAAGCTGGTGACTGAGTTTGGTAAAGTGTGTGAAAGAAGAAAGTTAAGAGTAAATGTGAATAAGAGCAAAGTTATTAGGTACAGTAGGGTTGAGGGTCAAGTCAATTGGGAGGTAAGTTTGAATGGAGAAAAACTGGAGGAAGTAAAGTGTTTTAGATATCTGGGAGTGGATCTGGCAGCGGATGGAACCATGGAAGCGGAAGTGAATCATAGGGTGGGGGAGGGGGCGAAAATCCTGGGAGCCTTGAAGAATGTGTGGAAGTCGAGAACATTATCTCGGAAAGCAAAAATGGGTATGTTTGAAGGAATAGTGGTTCCAACAATGTTGTATGGTTGCGAGGCGTGGGCTATGGATAGAGTTGTGCGCAGGAGGGTGGATGTGCTGGAAATGAGATGTTTGAGGACAGTGTGTGGTGTAAGGTGGTTTGATCGAGTAAGTAATGTAAGGGTAAGAGAGATGTGTGGAAATAAAAAGAGCTTGGTTGAGAGAGCAGAAGAGGGTGTTTTGAAATGGTTTGGGCACATGGAGAGAATGAGTGAGGAAAGATTGACCAAGAGGATATATGTGTCGGAGGTGGAGGGAACGAGGAGAAGTGGGAGACCAAATTGGAGGTGGAAAGATTGAGTGAAAAAGATTTTGTGTGATCGGGGCCTGAACATGCAGGAGGGTAAAAGGAGGGCAAGGAATAGAGTGAATTGGAGCGATGTGGTATACCGGGGTTGACGTGCTGTTAGTGGATGGAATCAGGGCATGTGAAGCGTCTGGGGTAAACCATGGAAAGTAGTGTGGGGCCTGGATGTGGAAAGGGAGCTGTGGTTTCGGGCATTATTGCGTGACAGCTGGAGACTGAGTGTGAACGAATGGGGCCTTTGTTGTCTTTTCCTAGTGCTACCTCACACACATGAGGGGGGAGGGGGATGGTATTCCATGTGTGGCGAGGTGGCGATGGGAATGAATAGGGGCAGACAGTGTGAATTGTGTGCATGTGTATATATGTATGTGCCTGTGTGTTTCTAGACTATTCTGGATGATGTCATGATAGGCATACTTCTTGGTCATTGCTGCCCAAATGTGTTCTAGGGGGTCAGGCCTTGTGATTTTGAGGGATGTGGCAACAGCATAATCTCCAGATGGTCCTGAAACCAATACTTGACATTTGCTGTGTGTATGGGGCTATTGTCCTTTACAAGGTAAAATGGTGTTGCATCAGGGAACAGCAGTGCTCAGACCGAAGGGAGATTTACCTTTTCCAACATAGACACTTACTTCACACTTGAGAGTTGTCTCACACCAGCATCGGTTAGTTGCCTGATACCACCTGCGTGGATCCAATCAAATAATCCAGCAGATAGTCTGCCATTTTTGCTGTTAGTTCTCTTGGTTGTGCTCCACATCATATCTGTCAAAACGCATTGAATGTCAGTGTGATTAGCAGATGAAGGAAATCTTTCAATTAGAATAAACGTTTCTAAACACTGCATAGCAACACCACAGCAGGTTATGACATTGTTGCAACACCAGTGCCACATGTACTGTGCACTTTACGACATTGTCTTGTGTTTGTATCAGAATATGTTTTGTTTTCTGAACTAATCATGGTGCACTTTACGACATTGTCTTGTATTTGTATCAGAATACGTTTTGTTTTCTGGACTAATCATGAGAAAATGCACCACAATCGCATGTGTTACCTCATCAGTTGAGTTATAGATAATGTTGCCATATAGTAAATCATAATGTCCTATAGCATTATGATATACCTCTGATTACTTTCACTTGAATGTGATATTGGATTACTATGATTCATATTGCATTTGAAGCGATTTGCCTGTAGCCTCCAGTCATGCAAACATTTTAAAGGTGTATTTATACTTGGCAACCCATCTCTTGGGACTGCTATATTGTCTCAGGTTGCATAAATCAGGTGGGGTATACATGACGTAAGTGGTTTTGCATATGGTATCACAATTCATCCTAGTTCATTACATGATTTGGTGTGATATGGTGATCATCAGGTGCTAGAAGAAGGAAGGAAAGGTGCCACTCACAGTCAGAAATACCATCCCAACTGAAATGGTTGCTTATGGTATTCTGTTCTTTTCCAGAAACATCTGGCCCAGAGGGGTCAATACTTTTTTAGGAGATTGTAAATCTGTATCCCTCAATATAAAGATTTTCTTTGCAAGGCAGGCAAAACTTTACATTCCAACAGGAAATTATGTGATGAATAAATTCATGACAGCTTATAAATGTTCTGAGACTGAAACGTGTTCCCATTAATGCCACAGTTCGTTTACTTCGAGAGGAGCTTCAGCTGCTGCAGGAGCAGGGTTCATATGTTGGGGAAGTAGTCAAGCCTATGGACAAGAAGAAGGTGTTAGTTAAGGTTCATCCAGAGGGCAAGTTTGTTGTTGACCTTGATAAAAATATTGACATAAACCAAGTTACAGCAAATGCTAGAGTAGCACTCCGCAATGATTCCTACACTCTTCACAAAATTCTTCCAAACAAGGTATGTCTTAGTACCATTTATACCTCTTTCATTTACAGTATATTACATTGAAGGTTTTTCCACTTACATGAAATGTAAAAGGAAGTAGTTTGTGAAAGAATGTAAGTTAAATGATTTTGATGATGGTAAGCATAAACAAATAGAAGTTTAGTGCTAGTTATGTGGTTGTGAATGACTTTTACTGAAAAATATCACACAAGATATAGTAAAAGAAGATGAAAAGGTTGTACTGTTCATTTGCTAAAAGTGATATTATGGGAAGTAGGACAGTAAGAAAAACACCACAATTTTGGGAGGGAAGGGTGATTGTTGGCTCTAAGCAAGAGAAATTGGAATTTTGTGATGTTTTGTGATTTATTTACTCATTATAACATATTCCAGTTTCTTTTTAGACATAAATGTGCTCAATGCATTGTAAAGTTAATTGTGGATGGTGAGGAGAATAAATAAATGGAAATGTTGTACACCAGTAAGAAAAGTAGTTTGAGCAAGGAAATAGGTGATTTGTATTGGTATACAGTGACATGGGCATACAGTGACTGTGATTAAAGAAAGTGTAGCTGGTCTAGTTTTAGGGAAACAGGATGAAAAGTATAGGAAATGGAATTGATCATCCCTGCCTGTGTTAGCCTGCTGGGTTGGGAACCCCAGTTCTGCCAAGACAATTCCTACCAAAAGTGCACAGCCATCTGCCCCCCATGCAAGTTGACATAGGATTAATGATAATTGGTAGATACAGAAGTGTAGTTTCAATTGTTTTAGTAGGGATGATATAATGGAAGTTTATGAGTTTTAAAAAGTAAGCATATGTTAGATATATGGTGAGTAAGGGAATATGAATAAGCAAGACATTAGGTTATTTATTTATTATACTTTGTCGCTGTCTCCCGTGTTAGCGAGGTAGCGCAAGGAAACAGACGAAAGAATGGCCCAAACCACCCACATACTCATGTATATACATACCTATAATTCTCAACGTATACATATATATACACACACAGACATATACATATATACACATGTACATAATTCATACTGTCTGCCCTAATTCATTCCTGTCGCCACCCCGCCACACATGAAATGAAAACCCCCTCCCCCTGCATGTGCACGAGGTAGTGCTAGGAAAGACAACAAAGGCCTCATTCGTTCACACTCAGTCTCTAGCTGTCATGTATAATGCACCGAAACCACAGCTCCCTTTCCACATCCAGGCCCCACAGAACTTTCCATGGTTTACCCTTGACGCTTCACATGCCCTGGTTCAATCCAGCGACAGCACGTCGACCCTGGTATACCACATTGTTCCAATTGACTCTATTCCTTGCATGCCTTTCACCCTCCTGCATGTTCAGGCTCCGATCACTCAAAATTCTTTCATTCCATCTCTCCACCTCCAATTTGGTCTCCCCACTTCTCGTTCCCTCCACCTCTGACACATGTATCCTCTTGGTCAATCTTTCCTCACTCATTCTCTCCATGTGACCAAACCATTTCAAAACACCCTCTTCTGCTCTCTCAACCACATTCTTTTTATTACCACACATCTCTCTTACCCATTCATTACTTACTCGATCAAACTACCTCACACCACATATTGTCCTCAAATATCTCATTTCCAGCACATCCACCCTCCTCCACACAACTCTATCTATAGCCCACGCCTTGCAACCACATAACATTGTTGGAACTTTGACATTAGGTATATCAAAGTTTTTTAAGAATGTGGCTCAACCTATGCCATTGTATAGTAATGAGAGATGGAAATAGAGTTTAAATGTGAATGGAACAACATTTAATGAAATTGATGTTTAAACTACACAAATATAAGTTTGTTGTGTGTACCTAGTAAGTTGTATGGGAGAGTGATGATAGAGAGTGGTGGTATGCACATAGCATCAGATGTGAAGGTAACAATGTGGCTTCAAGAATGTCAGAGCATTTGCAGATCAGGTGACTGCTTTGAAGAATTTCTGTGTACTAGGTAAAGCAGATGATATTTGATGTTTTCTTAGTTGTATTTTTATCCATTTTAATCCATTCCAGTAACTGTACTTTAGTGCTGGTGACACAAGTGTTTCTTGGAATACCCTTTTCTTAGTATTACATCATTGTATACCTGACATCTACTTTGTATACCTGACATCTACTTGCTAAGATAATTCATGTTCATTTCTCGGAAAGCAAAAATGGGTATGTTTGAAGGGATAGTGGTTCCAACAATGTTGTATGGTTGCGAGGCGTGGGCTGTGGATAGAGTTGTGCGGAGGAGGGTGGATGTGCTGGAAATGAGATGTTTGAGGACAATATGTGGTGTGAGGTGGTTTGATTTAGTAAGTAATAATAGGGTAAGAGAGATGTGTGGTAATAAGAAGAGTGTGGTTGAGAGAGCAGAAGAGGGTGTTTTGAAATGGTTTGGTCACATAGAGAGAGTGAGTGAGTAAAGATTGACAAAGAGGATATATGTGTCAGAGGTAGAGGGAACGAGGAGAAGTGGAAGACCAAATTGGAGGTGGAAAGATGGAATGAAAAAGATTTTGAGTGATCGGGGCCTGAACATGCAGGAGGGTGAAAGGAGGGCAAGGAATAGAGTGAATTGGAACGATGTGGTATACCGGAGTCGACGTGCTGTCAGTGGATTGAACCAGGGCATGTGAAGCGTCTGGGGTAAACCATGGAAAGTTCTGTGGGGCCTGGATGTGGAAAGGGAGCTGTGGTTTCGGTGCATTGTTACATGACAACTAGAGACTGAGTGTGAACGAATGGGGCCTTTGTTGTCTTTTCCTAGCGCTACCTCGCACACATGAGGGGGGAGGGGGTTGTTATTTCATGTTTGGCGGGGTGGTGATGGGAATGAATAAAGGCAGACAGTATGAATTATGTGCATGTGTATATATGTATATGTCTGTGTGTGTGTATATATATGTATACGTTGAGATGTATAGGTATGTACATTTGCGTGTGTGGATGTGTATGTATATACATGTGTATGTGGGTGGGTTGGGCCATTCTTTCATCTGTTTCCTTGCGCTACCTCGCTAACCCAGGAGACAGCGACAAAGCAAAAATAAATAAAATAAGAAATAAATTCATGTATTTAAAGTTGAAAGTAATCAGCATCAGCTTCTCTTTTGACATCTATATGAGGGATGTACAAACTACCCAGTGCTTTAAACACTGAAGTTGGATCTTGACTTTTTAGTGAGTGGAATTGCATGGTAATCAGCATTCTTAGGAAAGATTGTATGTGTGTGCTGTCATACTCTGACTGTGGGAAGCAGAATATTTGAATGAGAAAGCCTTTACTTTGTGAAGCTGATGAGCATCCTTTAGTCAGACAAGTAAAAGTTATTGTTTCATGTTATGGTGTAATTACAGCAAATATTTGCAGGTTTATCCAGAAATAGACCAAATGTTGTGTGTAGGTTCATCTGGAAGTTCTTAAGTTTAGAATGAGTATGGTTGTTCAAATTACCTCCTCTTTAAGTACAGGATTTAGAATGAGTATGGTCTCACCATTATTATTATGGTTCATATTTTGATAGCAAATAGATATGCTGCAGTTGACAGTATTGCGTAACTCCCTTATACCTTGCATTATACACTTTAATGAGTTTACTGTGGTTGTAAAATCTACAGGTTGATCCACTTGTGAGCCTCATGATGGTTGAAAAAGTACCTGACTCTACATATGAGATGGTCGGTGGCCTTGATAAGCAGATTAAGGAGATTAAAGAAGTTATAGAGTTACCGGTCAAACATCCTGAGCTGTTTGATGCACTTGGTATTGCTCAGCCTAAGGGCGTTTTGCTTTATGGACCTCCAGGGACAGGTTAGTATGATGTAGTTTTTGCCTGAACTAAAGAGTCCAAGACTGAAATTGATCAGAAGTGATGTATTTGGTGAAGAGTGAATTTGATTGTTGTGGATGTTTTGCAGAATAGATGCTGATATGGCTGAAAATATCATTGAGTTTTTGAGTATCGTTTAACTAAATAGCATCTCTCCCTTATAGGCAAACTGAATTTGAGCATTCATGCGTTTTCATCTAAAAAATGTACGGCTGTATGCAGTTATGTCATACTGTTCCTTGTAACTTGTACATGTATGTGTTCTTGTGTACTTCCTTACATGTGGTTTATCCTTTTACATGAAATTCCTGAGGAAACTCTCATTCATCCAATGTGTTGTTTCAGGTTATTGGAAACTGTTTTTGATTTGGGAAACCTGAATTAGCTATTGGAAACTGTTTTTGATTTGGGAAACCTGAATTAGCATGAATTATCAGCAGTTACTTTAGGGTTTATTGTTGTAACCCTTACACTGGAAATGGCGATGGTGGTAATTGTTATTTTAAAAGATAGTTTATGCATTAACGAACTTTGAATTCAGGAAATACCATCATGCATTAACGAACTCTGACTTCAGGGAATGTCATGCACATTTTCGTAGTAGATTTTAAACACCAGCAAGTTCTCAGTCAGTTGGGATTAACCCCTACTTGTGATGTTTGGATATCCGAACAAACAACTATACCCATTGACTATGAAATTCAGGTTGGCCCCATGTCTATCAAAAAGGTTTCCCTCTACTGCAACAAGTTGGAATATCCCTGAGACCTTGAAACAACTAACTCATAAGCACTGGTGCTATCAGATGTGTGCTACCTTGGGTTTCAGTAATTATGTGGTGGACATGGCCATTAACTTCCTTCTTTTGAGTTAGTTTTATAGCTGTAGATGAGTTTCACATGTGACATAAAACAGCTATGCAGATGCTCCTTGACTGATGATGGGGTTACATTCTGATCAACCCATCATAAGTTGAAAATATCGTGTCAAAGATATTTAATACATTTAATATTGCACATCTAACCTACTGAACATCATAGCATAGCCTAGCCTACCTTACCTGTTCTCAGAACACTTAGTCTACAGTTGGACAAAATCATCTAAAACAAAGCTTGTTATATGATAAAGTGTTTCTTTGCTGTGAACGTTTTTGGTGCCTCGGGTATAACTTCATGCTGGGCAGTTATCTTTAATTTCATCTCAAGAATAATTGCCTTTCTCTTCTCACCAGAGGCAGGAGACAGATGGGCATTTTGTAAACATGATGGGGTGCAAAAACACTAAACACAAAATCCAAAAAATGCTGGCAACACAGTACACTGTAGAGCAAGGCTATTCAGTTACTTTAGAAGTAGGGCTGGATTATGAAACTCAAATTGATAGAAGAGTCTTGCATTTATTTTACCTCCATTTTTTTTCTCTAAACACTTGTACATAGAAAGAAATGAAAAACTTCAATTGATCAAGTGTTTCATTCAGCTAATGAATACAATTGGTCACAGTAATAA
This sequence comes from Panulirus ornatus, assembly GCF_036320965.1. Taxonomy (NCBI): domain Eukaryota; kingdom Metazoa; phylum Arthropoda; class Malacostraca; order Decapoda; family Palinuridae; genus Panulirus; species Panulirus ornatus. The sequence continues at coordinate 58,914,169 of NC_092241.1, forward strand.
TCTGTTCATGTAAAATTTTATAAGTACTTAAATTTTTTTTTTCTTTTTGCCGCTGTCTCCCGCGTTTTCGAGGTAGCGCAAGGAAACAGACGAAAGAAATGGCCCAACCCACCCCCATACACATGTATATACATACGTCCACACATGCAAATATACATACCTACACAGCTTTCCATGGTTTACCCCAGACGCTTCACATGCCCTGATTCAATCCACTGACAGCATGTCAACCCCGGTATACCACATCGATCCAATTCACTCTATTCCTTGCCCTCCTTTCACCCTCCTGCATGTTCAGGCCCCGATCACACAAAATCTTTTTCACTCCATCTTTCCACCTCCAGTTTGTTCTCCCACTTCTCCTCGTTCCCTCCACCTCCGACACATATATCCTCTTGGTCAATCTTTCCTCACTCATTCTCTCCATGTGCCCAAACCATTTCAAAACACCCTTTTCTTCTCTCTCAACCACGCTCTTTTTATTTCCACACATCTCTCTTACCCTTACGTTACTTACTCGATCAAACCCCCTCACACCACACATTGTCCTCAAACATCTCATTTCCAGCACATCCATCCTCCTGCACACACCTCTATCCATAGCCCACGCCTCGCAACCATACAACATTGTTGGAACCACTATTCCTTCAAACATACCCATTTTTGCTTTCCGAGATAATGTTCTCGACTTCCACACATTCTTCAAGGCTCCCAGGATTTTCGCCCCCTCCCCCACCCTATGATCCACTTCCACTTCCATGGTTCCATCCGCTGCCAGATCCACTCCCAGCTATCTAAAACACTTTACTTCCTCCAGTTTTTCTCCATTCAAACTCACCTCCCAATTGACTTGACCCTCAACCCTACTGTACCTAATAACCTTGCTCTTATTCACATTTACTCTTAACTTTCTCCTTTCACACACTTTACCAAACTCAGTCACCAGCTTCTGCAGTTTCTCACATGAATCAGCCACCAGTGCTGTATCATCAGCGAACAACAACTGACTCACTTCCCAAGCTCTCTCATCCACAACAGACTTCATACTTGCCCTTCTTTTCAAAACTCTTGCATTCACCTCCCTAACAACCCCATCCATAAACAAATTAAACAACCATGGAGACATCACACACCTCTGCCGCAAACCTACATTCACTGAGAACCAATCACTTTCCTCTCTTCCTACACGTACACATACCTTACATCCTCGATAAACTTTTCACTGCTTCTAACAACTTTCCTCCCACACCATATATTCTTAATACCTTCCACAGAGCATCTCTATCAACTCTATCATATGCCTTCTCCAGATCCATATATGCTACATACAAATCCATTTGCTTTTCTAAGTATTTCTCACCTACATTCTTCAAAGCAAACACCTGATCCACACATCCTTTACCACTTCTGAAACCACACTGCTCTTCCCCAATCTGATGCTCTGTACATGCCTTCACCCTCTCAATCTTAGATATATTTCATTATTTAATTTCAATTTTTCTGGGTCTGTTAAAGGATCAGTGAAAATCCACTCAAGGGCTGGATTTGGCCTACAGGCTGCAAATTGAATATCCCTGCTGTGGAGTAATGGTTGTTTACACTCATGATTGCATGGCTGACTAGAAGCTGTGGCTTACTGCCGCTGCACAGCATCATGAGAGAGTATCATACTGCATATAGCTAGCCCAGGAAAATGTCAAATTTCGAAGTACGGCTTCTACTGAATGCTTGTTGCTATCGCAACATTGTAAAGTCGAGAAATCGTAAGTCAAATCATCGTACGTCAGGGAGCATCTGTATTATTATTGCATAACCCCCAAAACTCCCCTATCCAGGGGCCTCTACAGCTTCAAGGCTGTGCCACACTCAGTAGCAGAGAGAGGATGGCCTCTTTGAAGTGAGAAGTTGTTTGATGAGACTGTACTGTCTTTTGCCATTTGATGATGATACAGCATCACCAAAGGTAACTCTTCACTCACAGTGTAACGTTAGTCAGGTTGAGTCTGGTAACAGCTTACACTTCTGTTGCTGTATTTCTTGCAGTATGGACTATAAAACTGCTTGAATTTCAGTTGCATGAAGTTCAGTTCAGTGGTTTAAATATAAATAAAGGGTTAGGGACTAGAGGCTCCTAAAAACACTCCACATATTGCCTTAAAACTCCTCTTAAACTCTAAATAAAATCTCACAAAAAATCTTAGACTTGTTTAATATGTACATACAGTCAGAAAAGACTAACAACTATATTTGTATGTAGAAAATTAATGGAAAAATTTCATGGTAGAACTGGAATTGCTATGTATCATGAACACTTGGATCAGCTTAGGCTTAATCAGTAAATGATGAGTTATATTGTAGTTCTCTTGTATGTTTTCTGACTTTTTCTCTTCAGTAGAATCTTTCCTAATGTTTTCATCAATAATATTTACATATTAGAAAAATATAGAAAATAGTTGAAATAAACATAAGTCTTACCTCCTAACCATCATTAGCAATCACATTCCTTTCAAAACATTTTGCATATAACCGATACAGTAATTTGTACTTGTTTTTTTTTTTTTTTTTTTTTTTTTTTTTTTTATATACTTTGTCGCTGTCTCCCGCGTTTGCGAGGTAGCGCAAGGAAACAGACGAAAGAAATGGCCCAACCCCCCCCATACACATGTACATACACACGTCCACACACGCAAATATACATACCTACACAGCTTTCCATGGTTTACCCCAGACGCTTCACATGCCTTGATTCAATCCACTGACAGCACGTCAACCCCTGTATACCACATCGCTCCAATTCACTCTATTCCTTGCCCTCCTTTCACCCTCCTGCATGTTCAGGCCCCGATCACACAAAATCTTTTTCACTCCATCTTTCCACCTCCAATTTGGTCTCCCTCTTCTCCTCGTTCCCTCCACCTCCGACACATATATCCTCTTGGTCAATCTTTCCTCACTCATTCTCTCCATGTGCCCAAACCATTTCAAAACACCCTCTTCTGCTCTCTCAACCACGCTCTTTTTATTTCCACACATCTCTCTTACCCTTACGTTACTTACTCGATCAAACCACCTCACACCACACATTTTCCTCAAACATCTCATTTCCAGCACATCCATCCTCCTGCGCACATCTCTATCCATAGCCCACGCCTCGCAACCATACAACATTGTTGGAACCACTATTCCTTCAAACATACCCATTTTTGCTTTCCGAGATAATGTTCTCGACTTCCACACATTTTTCAAGGCTCCCAAAATTTTCGCCCCCTCCCCCACCCTATGATTTGTACTTGTATTTTATGTATTTTTAATGCAAAGTTCTCTTCTTAAGGCTCCTATGTAATGCTTCAATTAATAGTTTTTTTCATGCTTGATCGCCGTGTCCCACGTTAGCAAACTTAATTATCATCTGCATATCTATTTTTTTTTTAAACATTTTTGTCATTTCCTTTATTATTTAGGTAGTGTTAAGAACAGAGGACTGAGCTTTAGAGGGATATTTTTTTTCATACATATTTGCCGTTCCCCAGGCTAGCAAAATAGCGTTAAGAATAGAGGACTGAGCCTTAGAGGGAAAATCCTCACATGGCCCCCTTCTGTGTTCCCTCTTTGGGAAAAGTAAAAACTGGAGGGAAGGATCTCCAACCTCCCTGCTTCCACCCCTTTTAGTTGCCTTCTATGATACACAGGGAGTACGTGGGAAGGATTCTTTCTCCCCAATCCCCAAGGGGTAATTTAGAAAAATGTAATAGGAAATAATGAAAGCGGTGAAATTCCTACTGAGTTACAGTTTCTCCTACCAGCCATTTTTTAAAAAATTCAATATGTAATCAATAAAATGATACTGTAGGTTGTATTTTTCACATGTGTATTTTGTGCAGTTTTCTTCAGAAGGTCCTTACTTAGTGGATGAATTAATAATCATATACATGTTTAGATAAATCTATGTTTTTATATGTCTGTATCTGACACTGCACTAGAGTTGCCCTCTGCCAGTAGCCCGTTAAGGGTGAGGCTCTGAAGGCTAAAAGTGGCACTTGGTTTCGCCATTTGTGGAGACTTTTGCAGTGGCCACTCTTGATGGATTTCCTGAAGGGAATTGGCATTTGAGATATAGATGGATAGATAGATAGATAGATAGATAGATAGATAGATAGATAGATAGATAGAAGTGATAATTGTATTTTCAAAAAATATCTCTTCAGGGATTTTTCTGAGGAGAATTGAGAAGGAAACGTATTTAGAAAATACAATTTACTGTATAATTTTATTGCTTCTAAGTTTGAGAACATGATGGGCAGGAGCAGACATAACCTTGAAAATAGCCAAAATATAACAAAATAATACAGTGAGTGTCATTCATACTGTCAAATTTGTGTTCATTTGAGCTACTAGAACAATGTTTACATAAGAAATAATTGTGGGTAATCAGAGGAAGAACGCTGTTTTGCTGTATGACTATCACCAGATTACATTCACATACACTGATTTCATGGTAAATATTGAAATGATAAAGTAAAATGAAAATTTGTTTCACTTGTGAAGTAAAAGAACATCATGTAGAAATAATTAAACAATCATGAAACATGACATTTCTCAACTTACCCAGGGAGAGATAAAGAAATTGTGCTGGGATTGTACTACCACCACAGGCATATTGGCAGGATGTCCTGCCAGTACACTTCCACCACATTTTTCGTATTTTTCCTTGCATAAGTTAAGGAATATATAATTTGTTTCATTTCATGGAAGAAAAAGATTCTCACTTTACTGGTTTTGTATGCAAGATGATCTTTGTGTTCAGAAGACCACTCTGGGTGAGAGCATTTGGGCAAAATAATGTTTTTTCTTTGGCTACAGATCTTTTGTCAGTTTATGTCAAACTTTGTTCTGCTTGGTTATTAGACAGTTAGGTTAGCATACCCTCTATTATTCTGGTGTATTTCAGCTATTTTTGAGGTTTTGTCAAATTGAGGAGATGAAATCCTCAAGAAGCTCCCACCCACCTTGTTTTCAAGTTTTGTTAAAATGGTACAATAAATTGTATTTTTCATTTGTTTTTTCTTTACATTTCTCTTCAGTAGGTTCTCTTCAGATAATTGTTTAGAAATAAAGTACATGAAATATAGTATAGTATATTTTATGGATTTTATGTGGAATGTTTTGAAACAGAATGACTGTGAGGCGATAAGACTTCCATTTATTTCACTGTGGTATTCTGATTATGTAGATAATCATTAATTCATGCATTAGGTAAGAGCCATCTTAAAAAGAATTATATTGAAAAATGTATGAAAAGTGCAATTTGCCATATCATTCAGTGATTATAAGTTGAAAGATTTGAACCTAAGTTGATTTAAGTGTCTGTGATATTGTATACTCCCATCGCATATTCTTTGTTTCTCGTTGGATAATTTCAGGAGTATATCTCTTTTAGGAAGGTTAGGCTGGAGCATTAGGTAGTAAGTTGGAACATTAGGCAAGGACATTTGTTGGAACATTAGGTAGTAGCCTATGGAAACACAGCAGTAAAGTTGCCCTCTGCCCAATGACTCATTAAGGGTGAGGCATTAAAGGCTAAGAAGTGGCACTGAAGTTCACCAGTTATGGCGACTCTTTTTGCTGTGGCCACCCCCATGAGTAAGTTTCGGAGGGAACAGGCATCAGTGACATAGATAGATAGATCACTTGTTTCAGGATTGCTTTTACTATTTGTATGTGCTGGCATTTTGTCCACATACATACAATCTCTCCTTGTCACACATAACACTTGACAACATTGAACTCATGCAACTCATTTCTTCATAACTATAGGCTTTCCTGCAGTAAGTGCTATGAGTTAGCCTTGCCTTTTGGCAAAATGGTAGGATCATTAGATTAAAGTAGTAGGTAGGTACATTTAGGCAGGAGCATTGGTTAGAAGTGGATGGTAGGAATATTAAGTAGGAGCCTCTCCAAACAGTGCATTAAGAGCTACTCTCTGCCAGTGGCCCTTAAGGATGAGAAACTAAAAGCCAAGCAGCACTGGAGTTCACTAGTTATGGCTACCCCTTGAGGGAGTTTCAGGTGGGAACAGGTGTCAGAGATATAGATAGAAATGTTTGGTGATAAACATAGGAAACTTAATTGTGTATCAATGAATAATGCATGAGCTACAAGTTCATCGTAAGCTTTATAATTTATATCTGACTGTAATCAAGTATGCTATTCATAACAAATTGGAGAGTGCTTGAGGAGTCTGACTTACACAGTCCTTATCACTTCATTTTGAGCTCAGCAGAAGAGCTTGGATCATATGCTGAAATTTGCATGTCGCTTTAGGCATCACATAAATGAGACAGTTGGTAATTGCATGACGTGTTGCACGTTTGCCAGGGAGGCTGTACCATCATCAACATGTGAAAAGAGTTTAGCATTGTTAAAGATCTTTTTGCCTCCAAAGGAGCCCACTTTAGCCTGCACCCACATGGAGCACAGTCTTGAAGCTGCAGGAGTACTTTAAAAGTGGACCATAGGGTTACACAATAACAAAAAAAATTTCCTACTTTTTCTTTGTTTCTTGCTTTGGCAAGGTTGTGCCAAGTAAGGCTGTGGCAGGCTTCACTCGTTTACATCCATTCTTTAGCTTTCGTATTTAATGCACCAAAACTACAGCCCCTTCTCCACACCAGCCCCACAGACCTTTCTGTGGTTTCCCCTATCTGTGTTATATGCCTGTGACAAAGAAATTGTGCACCCAAGAAAAACAGTAGAAAGTAGGGAGCAAGAAAAATTAGAAAAAAGGTGAAGGAGGAAAGTTTATGAATTTAGAGAATAAGATATTTGAACTGTTGGAGGATAGGAAGGAGTTTGAATGGTTGTGGCAGACCACCTGTGAGTGTGTCAACAGAAAATCAGTATAGGGAAAAGAATAGTGTTAGACCTAGTTCTTCCAACTTAAATCTTATAAAGTAACTATACCAGTGGAAAGATAACCTTAATTTTATTTCTAAATTGATGGTAATGTAGCCATAAGATGGGCAGTAAGCATGTGAAAAGGGATAGTATTGGATCAGGTGACTGGGTTTAATATACCCTTTTTTTTTTATTTACTTTTATAGTCCCAAAGAAAACATTATCATCTGGTTGTGCATGAGAAAGAGTATACAGTTACTGGGACAAAGGAAATTTATTGTGTGTAACAGTTTATTGGCTTTTATTTATAAAGTAAATGCTCATCTCTGTTTTGGGCCAAATATTCTTGTTTATACAAGGCTGAGTTTGGAAGAAATTTATTGCCAAATTTACCTCTGTAATTGCATCTCTCTTTTTTTTCTTTGAAAAAAAAAAAAAACTCCTGTTTAAATGCAGCATCCTTCTCCCTCAGGTAAAACCTTGCTGGCCCGAGCTGTAGCACACCATACAGACTGTACTTTCATTCGTGTCTCAGGCTCAGAACTGGTTCAAAAATTTATTGGTGAAGGTTCAAGAATGGTGAGAGAACTGTTTGTTATGGCTCGTGAACATGCTCCATCCATTATATTTATGGATGAAATTGACTCGATTGGATCTTCACGCATTGAGTCTGGTAGTGGTGGGGACTCTGAGGTTCAGAGAACAATGTTAGAATTGCTCAACCAGTTGGATGGCTTTGAGGCAACCAAGAACATTAAGGTATGAACAGAATTTAATGTTAGATTTCTTTGCATGAAAGTATTCTAAAGTATATCCCCTACAGAGAAGAGGTAGTAAAAGCTTTGCGGAAGATGAAAGCTGGCAAGGCAGCAGGTTTGGATGGTATTGCAGTGGAATTTATTAAAAAAGGGGGTGACTGTATTGTTGACTGGTTGGTAAGGTTATTTAATGTATGTATGACTCATGGTGAGGTGCCTGAGGATTGGCGGAATGCGTGCATAGTGCCATTGTACAAAGGCAAAGGGGATAAGAGTGAGTGCTCAAATTACAGAGGTATAAGTTTGTTGAGTATTCCTGGTAAATTATATGGGAGGGTATTGATTGAGAGGGTGAAGGCATGTACAGAGCATCAGATTGGGGAAGAGCAGTGCGGTTTCAGAAGTGGTAGAGGATGTGTGGATCAGGTGTTTGCTTTGAAGAATGTATGTGAGAAATACTTAGAAAAGCAAATGGATTTGTATGTAGCATTTATGGATCTGGAGAAGGCATATGATAGAGTTGATAGAGATGCTCTGTGGAAGGTATTAAGAATATATGGTGTGGGAGGCAAGTTGTTAGAAGCAGTGAAAAGTTTTTATCGAGGATGTAAGGCATGTGTACGTGTAGGAAGAGAGGAAAGTGATTGGTTCTCAGTGAATGTAGGTTTGCGGCAGGGGTGTGTGATGTCTCCATGGTTGTTTAATTTGTTTATGGATGGGGTTGTAAAGGAGGTAAATGCAAGAGTCCTGGAAAGAGGGGCAAGTATGAAGTCTGTTGGGGATGAGAGAGCTTGGGAAGTGAGTCAATTGTTGTTCGCTGATGATACAGCGCTGGTGGCTGATTCATGTGAGAAACTGCAGAAGCTGGTGACTGAGTTTGGTAAAGTGTGTGGAAGAAGAAAGTTGAGAGTAAATGTGAATAAGAGCAAGGTTATTAGGTACAGTAGGGGTGAGGGTCAAGTCAATTGGGAGGTGAGTTTGAATGGAGAAAAACTGGAGGAAGTGAAGTGTTTTAGATATCTGGGAGTGGATCTGTCAGCGGATGGAACCATGGAAGCGGAAGTGGATCATAGGGTGGGGGAGGGGGCGAAAATTTTGGGAGCCTTGAAAAATGTGTGGAAGTCGAGAACATTATCTCGGAAAGCAAAAATGGGTATGTTTGAGGGAATAGTGGTTCCAACAATGCTGTATGGTTGCGAGGCGTGGGCTATGGATAGAGATGTGCGCAGGAGGATGGATGTGCTGGAAATGAGATGTTTGAGGACAATGTGTGGTGTGAGGTGGTTTGATCGAGTAAGTAACGTAAGGGTAAGAGAGATGTGTGGAAATAAAAAGAGCGTGGTTGAGAGAGCAGAAGAGGGTGTTTTGAAATGGTTTGGGCACATGGAGAGAATGAGTGAGGAGAGATTGACCAAGAGGATATATGTGTCGGAGGTGGAGGGAACGAGGAGAAGAGGGAGACCAAATTGGAGGTGGAAAGATGGAGTGAAAAAGATTTTGTGTGATCGGGGCCTGAACATGCAGGAGGGTGAAAGGAGGGCAAGAAATAGAGTGAATTGGAGTCATGTGGTATACAGGGGTTGACGTGCTGTCAGTGGATTGAAGCAAAGCATGTGAAGCGTCTGGGGTAAACCATGGAAAGCTGTGTAGGTATGTATATTTGCGTGTGTGGACGTGTGTATGTACATGTGTATGGGGGGGGGGGGGTTGGGCCATTTCTTTCGTCTGTTTCCTTGCGCTACCTCGCAAACGCGGGAGACAGCGACAAAGTATAAAAAAAAAAAAAAAAAAAAAAAAGTTTGTTGAGTATTCCTGGTAAATTATATGGGAGGGTATTGATTGAGAGGGTGAAGGCATGTACAGAGCATCAGATTGGGGAAGAGCAGTGTGGTTTCAGAAGTGGTAGAGGATGTGTGGATCAGGTGTTTGCTTTGAAGAATGTATGTGAGAAATACTTAGAAAAGCAAATGGATTTGTATGTAGCATTTATGGATCTGGAGAAGGCATATGATAGAGTTGATAGAGATGCTCTGTGGAAGGTATTAAGAATATATGGTGTGGGAGGAAAGTTGTTAGAAGCAGTGAAAAGTTTTTATCGAGGATGTAAGGCATGTGTACGTGTAGGAAGAGAGGAAAGTGATTGGTTCTCAGTGAATGTAGGTTTGCGGCAGGGGTGTGTGATGTCTCCATGGTTGTTTAATTTGTTTATGGATGGGGTTGTTTGGGAGGTGAATGCAAGAGTTTTGGAAAGAGGGGCAAGTATGAAGTCTGTTGGGGATGAGAGAGCTTGGGAAGTGAGTCAGTTGTTGTTCGCTGATGATACAGCACTGGTGGCTGATTCTTGTGAGAAACTGCAGAAACTGGTGACTGAGTTTGGTAAAGTGTGTGAAAGAAGAAAGTTAAGAGTAAATGTGAATAAGAGCAAGGTTATTAGGTACAGTAGGGTTGAGGGTCAAGTCAATTGGGAGGTGAGTTTGAATGGAGAAAAACTGGAGGAAGTGAAGTGTTTTAGATATCTGGGAGTGGATCTGGCAGCGGATGGAACCATGGAAGCAGAAGTGGATCATAAGGTGGGGGAGGGGGCGAAAATTCTGGGAGCCTTGAAGAATGTGTGGAAGTCGAGAACATTATCTCGGAAAGCAAAAATGGGTATGTTTGAAGGAATAGTGTTCCAACAATGTTGTATGGTTGCGAGGCGTGGGCTATGGATAGAGTTGTGCGCAGGAGGATGGATGTGCTGGAAATGAGATGTTTGAGGACAATGTGTGGTGTGAGGTGGTTTGATCGAGTAAGTAACGTAAGGGTAAGAGAGATGTGTGGAAATAAAAAGAGTGTGGTTGAGAGAGCAGAAGAGGGTGTTTTGAAATGGTTTGGGCACATGGAGAGAATGAGTGAGGAAAGATTGACCAAGAGGATATATGTGTCGGAGGTGGAGGGAACGAGGAGAAGAGGGAGACCAAATTGGAGGTGGAAAGATGGAGTGAAAAAGATTTTGTGTGATTGGGGCCTGAACATGCAGGAGGGTGAAAGGAGGGCAAGGAATAGAGTGAATTGGAGCGATGTGGTATACCGGGGTTGACGTGCTGTCAGTGGATTGAATCAAGGCATGTGAAGCGTCTGGGGTAAACCATGGAAAGCTGTGTAGGTATGTATATACATGTGTATGGGGGTGGGTTGGGCCATTTCTTTCGTCTGTTTCCTTGCGCTACCTCGCAAACGCGGGAGACAGCGACAAAGCAAAAAAAAAAAAAAAAAATCCCCTACTTATTATTCTAAAGAATAAATGTGTGTTTATTAGTGGAAAAAAATATATAAGTAATCTAGGATTCTATTTGGTAGGCAGCCAGTGGTTAGGGGGATACATTACCAGCACAGCCCACCTAGGTATTGGGAGGGTTAGTGATGGCTGCGTAGTGGTTGTCAAGTTGCTTTCTTTTGACCCAGGTAGCTGTCTTTTTATTCTGCCTCACCCACACATGTGGTGAGCACTTTGTGCTAGCCTTGCCTTTTGGCAAAATGATAAGAGCAGTAGGTAGAACTACTAGGTAGGAACATTTAGGCCGGAGCATTAGGTAGAAGTAGTAGGCATGAATATTAAGTAGGAGCATTAAGTAAATGTAGTCAGTAGGAACATTAGGCAGGAGTCCCTACATACACTGTGCTAGAATTACCCTCAGCCAGTGGCCTGTTAAAGGTGAGTCACTAAAGGCTAAGTGTCAATCTAGTTCACTAGGTATGGAGACACTGTTTTTCCATGACTACCCCCTTGATGGTGTTCCAGATGGAAACAGGTGCCAGAGATATAGATAGATTGATAGATAGATAAATCATTGCATCCACTGCCTGTACAGCAGTATCTTGTGGATTTTGGGGTAGTGTTAATGTATGTATTTTACAGTTTTTATGTTAATGAAAATGTTAAGTTTCAAAATACACAAGTAACTACATACTTTAAGTCTGATAATGTGATGGGTGTCAAATATCTAGGTCCCAAGCATTATAGATTTGCGATGTAATACTCATACTGTTGTTACACTCAGGACATTTAGTGTCTCTGTATTACTCCTTATGCAGATATTTTATGTTCTTTACTGAACACATTTGTAACCTGCCTTTTGTGTTGACAGGTGATTATGGCCACTAATCGCATTGACATATTGGATCCAGCATTGCTGCGCCCAGGACGCATTGATCGAAAGATTGAATTCCCTGCACCAAATGAAGAAGCAAGGCTGGATATTCTTAAGGTTGGTTTAGTCTATATGATATTACATGAGAAAGACAGACAACAGGAGGCCTGATTGTCCCTTAACTGTCATTTATACAGTTTGTTTCTGGTGCTTTTCTCATAGTAAACCTGAAAATATAAAACATTTGACTAATTGACTTTTGAAGGTATTTATAGTCTTAGCATTCACTATGTCTGACAGTTACTTATTCCAGTGCTCAACACACCTGTAGGAAAAGAAGCTTTTTCCCATGACCATACTACATATTTTAGCTCTTTTTTCACTTGTCCTAGTAAACATATTTTTTTGTACTTTGAAAAGATGTTTGTGATTTATGTTAATAAACTTGTTCAGAATTTTGAACACTTGGATTAAGTTGCTGCGATGTCTATGTTTTTTAAGGGAGAAGAGATCTAATCGTTTTAGCCTCTCTTCGTATGCCAGATTTTGAAGGGATGGGATTAATTTTGTCTTGCATCTTTGCACTTGCTCTAATTTTTCCTCAACTTTTTATAGTTTAGGACCAAAACTGTTCTGCATATTCAAGTTGTAGTCTTACTAGAGAATTATAAAGTGTGAGAATTGTTTCTGGTGACTTGTCATCTATGTTCCTGGCTATGAAACTTAACTTGCCTTTTTTTTACTTGCTGCTTAATACTATTTAGTGTACTTCAGATTGTTACTAATGACAACTCCAAGGTCCGTTTCTTTATTTACTTGAGTTAGAGAGTTTCCAAATAGTTTGAAGTTGTAACGTATATTCTTGTCTCCAGAGTGCATAATCTTACACTTGTGTACATTACACCTGGAATCTTCCATAGAAATTGGTTTGGGGTAAAATTATGAATGAAAAAGTAAATTACCATTTTGATATGCCACAAGCCATCACCAAACAACAACATACAACACAAACTTAGTTTGCTGTTATTCACTAAGCAAAACTGCCCAGTATGCTTGGTCTCTGCAAGCACCTGTAGTATGATATTGGATTATTTGCCATTTGTATACCTTATTACATATAAATCATCGACGATGTGCTGTCTAGTTATCCATCTGCTGCACATGTATTCATCCATGTGCACGTTTCATTTTGTTTAATGTATATATTTTACACTTCCTTACACTACATTGTGGATTAATTCTTTTTTTTTTTTTTTTGCCGGTCTCCCACGTTTGCGAGGTAGCACAAGGAAACAGACGAAAGAAATGGCCCATGGATTAATTCATGTACTAAGATTAAATTAAAATGTATTTTTTTTTTTTTTTTTGTCGCTGTCTCCCGCGTTTGCGAGGTAGCGCAAGGAAACAGACGAAAGAAATGGCCCAACCCACCCCCATACACATGTATATACATACGTCCACACACGCAAAATATACATACCTACACAGCTTTCCATGGTTTACCCCAGACACTTCACATGCCCCGATTCAATCCACTGACAGCACGTAAAACCCCGGTATACCACATCGCTCCAATTCACTCTATTCCTTGCCCTCCTTTCACCCTCCTGCATGTTCAGGCCCCGATCACACAAAATCTTTTTCACTCCATCTTTCCACCTCCAATTTGGTCTCCCTCTTCTCCTCGTTCCCTCCACCTCCGACACATATATCCTCTGTATTCATAAAACATAAAAACAGATGTTAGAGATGAAAGTGCTTACATATCACAGAAAGCTTGTAATGGCATGATGGCAAGTGATTTTCTTTCAGTTCAAACATTCATTTTTTTCTCAGTGAATGGTGCAGTAACTTGTAATTCTAATATATATTTACAACACAGTTCTCTGAAAAGGCCATATGAAGCAGCCAGGGAAACCACAGAAAGGTTTGCAAGGCCTGGATATGGATGGGGGCTGTGGTTTTGGTACTTTACACTTGAGAGATAGGAATGTTTGTAAGCGAATGAGGACTTTTCTACATATGTTTGTGGCACTACCCCACTGGCGTGGGAAAGGGCAAAAAAGTATGAAAATAAAAATAATGAAGAGGTACATTAGAATGACATATTGCCATTTTGTTGGAGGAGAAAAACTGATAATTCTTTCTCATCAAGGGGTTATCATTATAGAAATTTTTATGCTGTTGAAGATATTAACATTGATATGAATTTTATTCAAATTTTGGATAATTGTAGAGCAGTTTGATGTTGCATTTTGGAATGGACTAATTTCAGATATATTTTCTATATGTTTGTATCTATAATGCCTGTTCCCTTCAGGAACTCCCTCAGTTGGATGGCTACAGCAATAAAGTTTCCATAACTAGTGAACTCCACTGCCACTTCTTAGCCTTTAGTACCTCACCCTGAAAAGGCCTCTGGTAGAGGGCCAGTCTAGCAGTGTTTGCTGAGGCTCCTACCTAATGTTCTTACTGACTGCATCTACATAATGTTTCTACCTACTACTACTACCTGTTCCTGCCTACCACTTCTTTCTATTGCTCCTACCATTTTGTCGAAAGGTAGAGCTAGTGCATAGTATTCACCACAGGAAGATCTAGAGTTACAAAGAATCAGTTGTATGAGTTGAGTGTTGTCATGTGTTGTGTGTGACAGGGAGAGGTATACATTATGTTTGTGGACAGAATGCCAGCTGTCCTCATGTAGGTGAGACAGAAAGAAAAGACAGCTACCTGGGTCAGAGGAGTACACCTTGACAACCAATGAAGTGCTGGTTCACTATGCAATTATCACTAATCCTCCTGAAACCCAGGCAGGTAGTATTGGTAATATGCCTCCATGGTTGTTGGCTGCCTACCAACTACTACTATATTTTTGACATTGAATCTCAAGAAAATCTTTTTGATATTTTATATATAAAATTATAGTTCATTTTTTTTTTTTTTTTTTCCGCTGTCTCCCGCATTTGTGAGGTAGCGCAAGGAAACAGATGAAAGAAATGGCCCAACCCACCCCCATACACATGTATATACATACGTCCACACACGCAAATATACATACCTACACAGCTTTCCATGGTTTACCCCAGACGCTTCACATGCCTTGATTCAATCCACTGACAGCACGTAAAACCCCGGTATACCACATCGCTCCAATTCACTCTATTCCTTGCCCTCCTTTCACCCTCCTGCATGTTCAGGCCCCGATCACACAAAATCTTTTTCACTCCATCTTTCCACCTCCAATTTGGCCTCCCTCTTCTCCTCGTTCCCTCCACCTCCGACACATATATCCTCTTGGTCAATCTTTCCTCACTCATTCTCTCCATGTGACCAAACCATTTCAAAACACCCTCTTCTGCTCTCTCACCCACGCTCTTTTTATTTCCACACATCTCTCTTACCCTTACATTACTTACTCGATCAAACCACCTCACACCACACATTGTCCTCAAACATCTCATTTCCAACACATCCATCCTCCTGCGCACAACTCTATCCATAGTCCATGCCTCGCAACCATACAACATTGTTGGAACCACTATTCCTTCAAACATACCCATTTTTGCTTTCCGAGATAATGTTCTTGACTTCCACACATTCTTCAAGGCTCCCAGAATTTTCGCCCCCTCCCCCACCCTATGATCCATTTCCGCTTCCATGGTTCCATCCGCTGCCAGATCCACTCCCAGATATCTAAAACACTTCACTTCCTCCAGTTTTTCTCCATTCAAACTCACCTCCCAATTGACTTGACCCTCAACCCTACTGTACCTAATAACCTTGCTCTTATTCACATTTACTCTTAACTTTCTTCTTTCACACACTTTACCAAACTCAGTCACCAGCTTCTGCAGTTTCTCACAAGAATCAGCCACCAGCGCTGTATCATCAGCGAACAACAACTGACTCACTTCCCAAGCTCTCTCATCCCCAACAGACTTCATACTTGCCCCTCTTTCCAGAACTCTTGCATTCACCTCCCTAACAACCCCATCCATAAACAAATTAAACAACCATGGAGACATCACACACCCCTGCCGCAAACCTACATTCACTGAGAACCAATCACTTTCCTCTCTTCCTACACGTACACATGCCTTACATCCTCGATAAAAACTTTTCACTGCTTCTAACAACTTGCCTCCCACACCATATATTCTTAATACCTTCCACAGAGCATCTCTATCAACTCTATCATATGCCTTCTCCAGATCCATAAATGCTACATACAAATCCATTTGCTTTTCTAAGTATTTCTCACATACATTCTTCAAAGCAAACACCTGATCCAAACATCCTCTACCACTTCTGAAACCACACTGCTCTTCCCCAATCTGATGCTCTGTACATGCCTTCACCCTCTCAATCAATACCCTCCCATATAATTTGCCAGGAATACTCAACAAACTTATACCTCTTATAGTTCATATTTTATATATAAAATTATAGTTCAAGTATATTTTCTACAGAAAAAGTTATTTGAATTTGGAATCTGGTCAGTGACTATTGGTGAAGATGAAGGACTGATTAGGTTAATTGGATCAACTGTGTACTTGAGTGAAGGAATGCATGAAATTATTATGATAGTTTTGGAAATCCTGTATGGGAAACCATCCATTTGTGTGGTATTGCCTTTTGATTATATTTTGAACTCTCAGTGGGTTAGAGAGTATTTGAAGAAAAATCTCAAATGCAACCTTTATGTCAATGGAAGAGTCAATATGATTGGTGACTTTTCTTGATATTTATTTCTTAATCTTGCAGATCCACTCACGTAAGATGAACTTAACAAGAGGAATAAACTTGCGAAAGATTGCAGAGATGATGCCTGGAGCCTCAGGAGCTGAGGTGAAGGGTGTGTGCACAGAAGCAGGAATGTATGCTTTACGTGAGCGTCGTGTACATGTAACCCAGGAAGACTTTGAGATGGCTGTTGCCAAGGTGATGCAGAAAGATAGTGAAAAGAATATGTCTATCAAAAAATTGTGGAAGTAAAGGATTATTTTTTAATTATAGACAAAATTCCAAGTAAAATCTCATGTAAACTTTTGAAGGTGTAAGGTGAAATGCATCTTTGAACATTAGTTATTTATTGTATATTTCTTTGCTGATATGTAGGTTTCCTTGTAGGCTTTCAGTCACAATAGATGTCAGCCCATTAAGTATTATATCTAATATTCAGATTAATCTTATTTTGTTATGGTAAGGAAATTCCTTGTAGGTCTTTGAAAAATAAAATTTGTAAAATATTTAACTGTGATCCTGCCACCCATAGCATCAGCTATATGATGTGCTTTGAGTAAGGCATGACATGCATAAAACTTTTCTTTTGCTCAAACAAATTCTAAACTCACATCCTGAGTGCTTAAGTGGAGAAAGGCTTTCTTAAACTATGAGCATTTTTTAAATTTTGAACATTGTCAATTTTGCAAGTCCCCAGCATCATGGGATGATAAGAATCTTTGAGTTTCTGCCTAACTCTCCTGCCAATGAAAGGTAGGGCTCTGGCAGTAGTAGCACCAGCCCCTCCTACAGCCTTTCCCTCTCCGTTAGACTTTCCTCTTTTTCAAATCACTATACCAACATTGGTGGTCTCTAGTAACCTTTCCTCAGTTGAACGCCATCTGTCTAGTACCTCTCCTAAAACCTAACTTCTATCTGAGACACAGTTGTCTGATGTCCTCACTAGTCCCCTTTTCATGTCTAAATATAACCTGCACTCATGATTCCAGTTCAAAGGTGGTGTTTGTGCTTATTTTAACATCAACTCACCAGTTGCATACCTCAAGGACCATAAGTCTCCAAACTTTGATGTTATATGGCTTAAGGTCTGTCCCCCTACTACCACACATTTCCTCTGTCTTGCCTATTGCTCTCCTAATTCTACAACTTTTATATTTTTCTTCGATTATCTAAACTCCTGCCGTGAGACAGTGACACCCTCTCACCCTCAAACCGAGATCCTCTACTTGTGCCCCCTTTAGTGGCCTTTTATGACACGCAGTTGAATTCCAAAGGGGGCAGGAGTGGGGAGCTGGAAACCTTCCCCTTCTTGTATTTAAATTTTTAAAAGAGGAAACAGGAGTCATGCAGGGAGTGCTCATCCTCCTCAAAGGCTAAGACTGGGGGTGTCTGAAGATGTGTGGATGTAACAAAGATGAGAAGAAGGAGAGATAGGTAGTATGTTTGAGGAAAGAAACCTGGATATTCTGGCTGAGTGAAACGATGCTAAAGGGTAAAGGGGAAGAATGGTTTTGAAATGTTTTGGGAGTAAAGTCAGGGGTTGGTGAGAGGACAAGAGCTAAGAAAGGAGTAGCAAGACCCCTGAAACAGGAGTTGTGGAGTGTGTTTGGTGTAAGAAAGTAAATTATAGATTGATTTTGGTAAAATTAAAAGTGGATGGCGAGAGATGGGTGATTATTGGTGCTTATGCACAAAGGAATGAGAAGAAAGATCATGAAAGGCTAGTGTTTTGGGAGAAGTTGAGTGTGTCAGCAGTTTTCGTGCACGAGACTGGGTATTAAAAATGGGTGATTTAAATGCGAAGGTAAGTAGTGTGGCAGTTGAGGGTATAATTGGCATGCATGGGGTATTCAGTGTTATGAATGGCAATAATGAAGAGCTTATGGATTTGTGTGCTGAAAGACTGGTGATTGGGAATACCTGGTTTAAAAAAGATATACACACAAGTATACATGTGTGTGTGTGTGTGTGTAGAAAAGATACTCAACAGGCATTATTAGACTGTGTAATAATTGATAGGTGTCTAAAAGAGTTTTGGATGTAAATGTGCTGAGAAGGGAAGCTGGTGGAATGTCTCATCACTATCTTGTGGAGGTGAGAGTGAAGATCTGTAGAAGTATGCAGTGATAAAGTCAGGGAAAGTGGAAAGGTGGCTGGATTGGATGATCTTGCTGTTGAATATATTAAGAAAGGGGGTGACTGTTTTTTAAGGATATTCAATGTATGTATGGTGAAGTACCTGAGGATTGGAGGAATACATATATAGTGCCACAGTATAAAGGCAAAGTGGGTAAAGGTGAGTGTTCAAACTACAGAGGCATAAGTTTGTTGAGTATTCCTGGGAAATTATATGGTAGGGTATTGATTGAAAGGGTGACAGTAGGTACAGAGTATCAGATTGGGAAGGAGCATTGTGGTTTTAGAAGTGGGAGAGGATGCATGGATCAGGTTTTGCTTAGAAGAAAGTGTGTGAGAAATACTTAGAAAAACAAATGGATTTGTACATAGCATTTATGGATCTGGAGAAGGCATATGATAAGGTTGATAGAGATGCTTTGTGGAAGGTCTTAATTATATATGGTGTGGGAGGTACACTGCTGGGTATAAGGCATGTCTATGAGTAGGAAGAGAGGAGAGTGATTAGTTCCCAGTGAAGGTCAGTCTGTGGCAAGGTTGTGTGATGTCCCTATGGTTGTTGATTTGTTTATGGTTGGGGTGGAGAGGAAGTTAAATACAACTTTTACAGAGAGAGGGGCAAATATGCAGTCTGTTTGGGATGAGAGGTCCTGGGAAGTGAGCCCTTTGTTGTTTGCCAGTGATACAGGACTGTTGGCTAATTCATGTGAGAAACTACAAAACTACAGAAGTTGGTGACTGAGTTTGGAAAAGAGTGAAAGTTGAGAGTAAATGTAAACAACAGCAAGGTTATTATATTCAGCAGGGTTAAGCGGCAAGTTAGGTGGGGATGTAAGTTAGAATGGAGAAAAATTGGAGGAAGTGTTTTTGATATCTGGGAGTGGACTTGGCAGTGAATGGAAGCAGAAGTGAGTCATAGGGTTGGGGAGGGGGCTAAAGTTCTGGGGGCAGTGAATGCGTCGATAGAGAGAGCATTATCTCGAAGCAAAAATGGTTATGTTTGAAGGATTAGCAGTTTCAACAATATTATATAGTTGCGATTCATGGACTATAGATACGGTTGTGCAGAGGAGGGTGCAAGTGTTGAAAATGAAATGTTTGAGGACAATATGTGGTGTGAGGTGATTTGATCATGTAAGTAATGAATGGATAAGAGAGCTTTATGGTAATTAAAAGAGCATGGTTGAAAGAGCAGAAGAGGGTACGTTGAAATGGTTTGGACATATGGGGAGAATGAGTGAAGAAAGGTTGACAAAGAGGATATAAGTGTCTGAGGTGCAGGGAATAAGTGGGAGACCAAATTGGTGGTGGAAGGATGGAGTGAAAAAGATTATGGGCAATCGGGCTTAAACATGCAGGAGGCTGAAAGGTGTGCATGGAATAGAGTGAATTGGAATGATGTAGTATACTGGGATCAATGTGCTGTCGATGGACTAAACCAGGGGATGTAAAGCTTCCGAGGTGAACCATGGAATGGTCTGTGGGGCTTGGATGTGGATAGGGAGCTGATTTCAGTGCACTGCACATGGCAGCTAGAAGGTTAGTGTGAGTGGATGTGGCCTTTTTTTGATGTTTCTTGGCATTACCTTGCTGATCCTGGGGGTCACGATGCTGTTTACTAGTGAGGCAGGGTGGCACCAGGAGTGGATGAAGGCAAGCATGAATATGTGTATGTGCATGTATGTGTATGTATATATGTATCTATATATGTATATGTACATGTATGTATATATATGTGTATATGAATGGATGGGTCTTTCTTCGTCTGTTTCCTAGCACTACTTTGCTTACAGGGGAAACAGCAATCAAGTATAATAAATAAATAAATATATATGAGATGGGGTAAGTGCTCCAACATGCCATCTACCCAACAAAATGAATTGCACACCATACTTACCACTCTTAAAGCTTGGAGAAAACACAATGACAAACGGTTTAATCTGATGGTTTGACCTCAGTACTGATACACAGTACCTAGAGATCAGATTGGAACATGATTGTCTTTAAAAGTATACACAGATTTGCAAGAACTGATGGCAGTGGGATCCAAGTAAAACTGTTATGGATTCCCTTTTGCAAAAGTCTGCAACAGCAGGATAAAGCTGATGCTTAACCAAACTTGCACGTGATAAAGAGGCCATTGAAAACAATGCTGGGCTATTCTTTAGAAGTCCAGAAATTGTAATAAGGAAGGAACTAAGACATATGAAGCAAATAGACATGTGCAAATAGGCTCAATGAAATGTGTCGAGTAAAATGAGTGGAGAAAGTAATAAGATTAGTGACTACATAATATCTATTCTGCATTAAGGCTCTATGTACTCCTGGTGCTTTGGCCTATCTAGAGATGTTAATCATGTACATATTTCTTGCACGTGATAAAGAGGCCATTGAAAACAATGCTGGGCTATTCTTTAGAAGTCCAGAAATTGTAATAAGGAAGGAACTAAGACATATGAAGCAAATAGACATGTGCAAATAGGCTCAATGAAATGTGTTGAGTAAAATGAGTGGAGAAAGTAATAAGATTAGTGACTACATAATATCTATTCTGGATTAAGGCTCTATGTACTCCTGGTGCTTTGGCCTATCTAGAGATGTTAATCATGTACATATTTCTGCCTGAGATATGGACATAACCTACAACACTATGAAAAAAATAATGAGGGTGTTTTATGAAAGATTTGGTCTGATGGAATGCAAAACAAATGAATTGTGGGGTGGGTGAAGTAATACTTTGAGTTGGTTTGGGCATGTGGAAAGAATGCAAGATAGGGAGTTTACAAGGCGAGTTTATGACAGTACTACTAAAAGGGGTTGGTGTAAGAGGAAAACCACCTGTGATGGGGAAATAGAATGGAAGAGTACTGGAGGGACAGAAATGGGCGAAGAATGCGTGGAGAGATGTATGTATGGGAAAAGAGACTTTTGCAGTGGTCACCCACTTGTTTGGAGTTCCCAAAGGGAATGGGCATCAGAGATATAGATAATCTGTTGGCCTACAGTAGGAATTAGTTTGGAAACTGTTGAATGCTTTGGTGGAATTTGTGGTTTTTCATAGTAGTATCCACCTAACTTGATTAAAAAGGAATGCCTAAAATGTCCTTCAAGCTTCATCTTTCATTATGCAGAAATTAGCCCCCCACAATACCCTAATTTTCATGTGTGAAGAATATGTCGTTTCTTGATAATTTTCAGTGTCTGGTAACTGAACTTGTTGATCAGCTGGAATAATGGAGAGAAACATTTTCAAAATTACCTGGGATCCTTTAATGATAAATAATAAATTGCTTTACGATTTTCCTCTCATTTGGTTCCCATATCAGCGTCTACCATGGTAAAGATAAACCAATTTTTGTAGTCAATGATATACAAGTGAGAAATATGGCTGGCATTATGTCCACACATCACTGATTTTCGTCACGTGGACAAGTAACTAACTTACCACAAGGTGAACTAGGGATGCACCTTTGGAGGAAAGAGTGAGGAGGGTGCACCTTTGGAGAAAAGAGTGAGTAGGGTTTATTATTATGATCTCTGGGTTAGTAGTACAAAGCCATGAATTGGCACACAAGAATGGAATGCATCCTTGTACTACACTGTACACTTAGGTCTAAAAAAATATATATACAGTATTATATACAAATTATATTTAACTACAGTACTGGTGATGCTTTTTTAATGTCAAATAAAATCTACAGGACAACTATGTAAGGTACAAGAATACTCCCAACTTGTACATAAAAATAAATACATTTCTGGCTCAGTTTCTCCTCCTCCGAACTCTGGATATCCTCCAGGCATTGGGTTCTTCATATTTATTATAAAGGGGCTCAAGTCTCTGGTTCTTCTTATACTTGCTGAGTTTGGTTGGGTCACCCTGCTTAAAGAAAGAAGGGGCAAACTCAACCAGCCATTTGGGATCTATGGTTGTCACCTCCCGCATGTACTCCTTTGTTGTCTGCACCAGTTCATGATAAACTACCCTAAAATAAACAGGAGAAATATCCATTAGGGAACATTATGGCAAACAGTATTTTTTATCTAAAAACTAATATCACACCTTGTTACTATAAGATCATGTTGGCAGCTTATCATTCAGCTATCATGGGTTCTAAAGTAGCACCCCTGCTTCTACTGGTTTGATTGCACACATTACATGGCAGTATACTCTTCAATATTTATGTTGCAACATCAGAATAAGATTTCTTCACCCTTTTCTAAAATTATACGAAAACTTTCAATTTATGACAATAGAGTTAGAAGAACAGGAGGTAATGCAAAGGGAAATAGCTGTCTGAGAGATACAGTTGAAGTCTCCAAACAGTATCTTCAACGACCTGCTGCCCAACTTAAAAGAAATATATAATTTCAAACAGGAGGATAAGAATTACAGAAACTTTCCTGATTTGTTTATATAAGTATTTCTTCCTTAAAGAAACTGCACAGATATGAAGAAACAGCTTAGTGTAGCATTATACAAAAAATCTAAAATTCTTTGTTATCAAGTGGACATTACAGAACCTTTATGAGAAAATGTAAAAACTTTGGATAAGGGTGAAAAATTATTCTGCTCCTGATGATCTGATTCAATATCATGATGGGAAAAATAAATCAAGCATCACCCATTCTTCAATCAATAATGGATCAGCTTTTACAGATCAGAGATTGTAAGGGTGCTACTGAGTTTTGCCTGCAAGTGGTTACACCACAAGTGAAAAGTCATCTTTTGTGAAGCTACATTATCATCAGTGGATGGTAAGGAAAGTCTCACTGCGGCCCTAACTTCAAAGAAGTCCATTATTTCTGTGCTTCTTTGTGGAATGCAGCCTTGAAGTTATGAAAAACAAAATGAGACAGAGAGCTCTGCTGTCTAGCCATGCACATACAGAAGCATAGGTTGAATCAGCCAGTCCTTTAGTTGTTCATGTTCCACAATATCTGTGAGATATGATGGCCTGTCAGGTGCTGGAATAACCAATCCAGGAAGTGGAGGCATGCATGGAACCAACTTTTTATGATACAAAGCAACTATCAACTGAAGGCTTATTCTTTCTGAAGAAATAGCACAGTTTCATTAGAGAGGTTTCCCCACTTTGTCATATGAAGGGACATGTATCCCTTTTGTCTCTTCCAACTTAAGTCTAGTTATGTGGACAACTGGGGTGGGATTAATTTTGATTAACCATCAATCTCATTTAGTTGAACATAGAGCATTTTGTGTGTCTCTCTAATGCACTCCTTAACTGTGGGTGCTACAGTTAACAGCAGTCTAGGTAAAATGGGATTTTACCTTTACCCATTCTTGTAGGAATGCAAACCTAATCTTATGATCTTTGTGAACACTTCTGGAGAAATTCTCAAATCTAGCAGCACTGCTGTGAATTACCCCTCACTCCAACGAACACAAAAAATCTATATTACTGATAGACAACTATGATAACTGACATGCCTGCTTGTCTTCCTTCAAAATGGTACATAAGCTTGGTTGTAAAAATCTAGAAACTTAAGTATGTACCCAATGTTCTGAAATTTTGGGTGAGGACATTTATCACCTTTAAGCTGAAATCAAGAATTTTGAGATCATTTAGTGTATCAATAAGCCCAAAACAAGCATTGCTAAAATTCTAGAGCAGAAAGAGAGTAAGGCAAGGGAAATTACCATCCCTATACAACCATAATGAGGTCTGCTGGGAGGAGGCTTGTAAAATGTAAGTAGAAAAAATCAGGGATGAGTTAAGGGATAGACTCATTTGGGACTATAAGGAAGGGAAATTACAATGTTAATCATTTGGGACCATAAGGATGGGGAACTTGGTGGTTGCTCTAATGAAATAAAATCAGAAGTTACAACAAGTGATAGGGTAAATTATGAATCAGGAAACAAATCAAGTCATAAAAAGTGTCATTTAACAGAAGATGAAATTAGGGAAGTGAGAAATATAATTAAAGGGCATGATAAAATCATATAAACTGAAGAAATTCAGAAGAAATGGAACTAGAGGAAAGAGGGAGAACTCAATGAAAAGTCAGAAAAAAAATGTCTTAGGATATCCATGAGACAGAACAAAAGAGGAAATGCCCAGAACTCAGAGACCAGAGATTGTCTAAATTTGCCAGCAGAGTACAGGATCAAATTTGGGCCTTATCATCAGATACAGAGGGTATTGACTGGAGTAGGGGAACAGACCTAAGTACACTGAAATAGAGACAAACATTAAAAACAAAGTATATTAGTACTCTTTATGTGAAACATTATGACAACATGGACAGAAAATTTTGAGAAACATCCACTGATCTGGCCTCACACTGGTACCCCTGCTTTAATGATATTGTTATATATCAATTGCTGGAGTCATTTCCTGTCATTTGCCATCATAAATGTTCAGTGCATTGCTTTCATATCTTAATGGAAATAACTATTAAGTGGGTTGGTACCAGAATTATTAGGAAATTTGTCTCACGGACATGCTTACCAATCCTACCAACATAACGCAAGACGTATTGATCATTTTGAGATTCATCGGACCATCCAGGAAGATACTTCTTTTACTGTAGGTACATGGGAAATTATAGTGTGATGTCAATGGAGCTTTTTAACATACAAATGGGTGTAGTGATAAGAGAAATGAAAAGAAAGCAAAACCAGCTAAAAGGGATGTTGAGATGGAGTGTGTTGGTGAGGTATGGTGGCTACTGACAAGCCTGATCGTGGATGATACTGTGCTGTTTGTTGAGAATAAAAAGGAGTTGCAGAGGGTTGTAATTGTGTTTTATGATGCGTGTAAGTATGGGCAAATGAAAGAAAATGTGAGTAAAAGCAAACAGTGAAAGTACAGATTTTGCAAAGCCCTGTAGAGTGAGAAGTGTACTACACTGTGTTATAGATATAGTGATAAGAGAAATGAAAAGAAAGCAAAACCAGCTAAAAGGGATGTTGAGATGGAGTGTGTTGGTGAGGTATGGTGGCTACTGACAAGCCTGATCGTGGATGATACTGTGCTGTTTGTTGAGAATAAAAAGGAGTTGCAGAGGGTTGTAATTGTGTTTTATGATGCGTGTAAGTATGGGCAAATGAAAGAAAATGTGAGTAAAAGCAAACAGTGAAAGTACAGATTTTGCAAAGCCCTGTAGAGTGAGAAGTGTACTACACTGTGTTATAGATATAGGGTGAGAAAGACTGGAAGAGTTGAGAGAATTTAAGTATTTGGGAGCTATCTTGGGTAACTGTGGTGATATGGTAGGAGTGATAAGGGAGAAAGCAGTACCAGGTGGAAGGGTCACTGGCTCCCTTTACAGAATAATGAAGGGTTAAGGTGTAAGTATGGAAGTCAAGAAATTATCAAGGGACAGCAAAGTCCTCCTAACCCTGACCTATGCAGCTGAAAAATGGAAATGGGATAAGTCACAGAGGTCAAGAATCTAGGCTCTGGAAATGAGTTATTTGAGAGGAGTGTGTGGTATGATTAGATGAAATACAGAAAGTAATGAGGGGGTGTATGAGAGATTTGGTACGGCAGGTAATGCAAAGGAAATGAATTGTGGAGTGGCAGAGTGGGCGAGGTGTAATACTTTGAGTGGTTTGGGCATGTGGAAAGAATGCAAGAAGGGGAGTTTACAAGGAGTAAGTACTTATGATAGTCTGATTTAAGGGGTTAGTGGGAGAAGACCACTTGTGACATGGGGAAACAGAGTGGAAGAGTACGTGAGGAAGAGAAATGGGGGAAGAATGCATGGAATGGTGGATGTGAGGGAAGCATGTAGGGACAGGGATAAGTGGGGACTCTTTTGCTGTGGCCACCCCCTTCATGGAAGTTTCCAGAAGAATGGGCACCAAAGATATAAATAGATAGATTATCATGTGAAACTACACATTAAGTAATATGCACTGTTAGACATGTTATACTCACATGCAACGCTATGTTTGTGTTTGAAATAAGAGCAGTGTGTGCAACTGAATTAAAGTCAATCACACTCACACTGATTCTTAGCTTGAAATGTGCTATACTTCTTAAAACATTTACGTCCTTTACCATTAACCCTACCTACCGATGTATAATATTAGGGTGAAGTCTGAAAATAAGCTTAACAGAAAGGAAGAAACATCATATCTATCGTCCTCTCTTACTGGAAGCCTGTCAGACATGTCACCTACACCCTCACTTAACAAGCCTGTCAGACATGTCACCTACACCCTCACTTAACAAGCCTGTCAGACATGTCACCTACACCCTCATTTAACAATGGACCAGGGCAACACAAAGGAATTAATATGAAAATATGTGCATTTTCTGTTACTTATCAATCTCTCATTCATAAAGAAAACTTTTTTCACACACTAAAGAAATTTCTGGGCAATGCCCACCATCACTAAGTGATTTCATTAAGTTTTGGGAAATAAGAGAGGATGATCCCTTCATCAAATAGTACACACTGGAAAGAGTAAAAACAGGAAAGAACAGCATAGTGGTGTTCACAACATATGATCCTCCTAAGAATGTTAATAAACTAAAGAAGGGCTACAGGCATTGAACCCTGTTCCTTTCAAGAGTATGGAGGGTCTACAGCTCATGAATGGGGGTGGAGAGTACAATATGAAGGAATGCCTGAGTGATAAATGCATTAGATATTCATTTCAAGGGTGTCAAATTATGGAGATTAATAGGGCTTGGGAGTGGAAGCTTCCCAAGTTCAAATCGAATTCAGGAGCGTTGCCAAGTTCTGTGAATAAATTTTATTCCTTAAGACACAATTTTTGACAGAGGGAGTTGATAACACTAGAGAAAAGCAGCTCTAACTTGACACAAAGTGAGTAAAGTTTTAATGTGACCAAAATGGCAAAACTCAAGTGTCTCCTAAAGATCTAAATTCACCTCACAACTGATGCTATTTTATGCTGGTAATTTTCATTTCTGAACTTGTACTGCTTTGGGATTGGTGGAGAGAGGGCATGAAGCAATCATATTTTGGAGATGTGGAATGGAAAAGTTTAAGAAACATTGGTATTGGTAACTTCAGTGTATTGGTTGGGTATATTTCTTATTCCTACATGGGGATGGTGGTTTGTAAGGGTGTGGCAAGGATACAGCTGCAACAAAGTGTAACTCATGTCTAAATGTGTCTGTAGTGGTAACATTTGAGTTGCTGCATGTAGGTGATCATACTGTGGTTTGGGTGCATCCTGTTATGGATGAAAGCTTTGTTTTGTGTTACTTGGAGTTCTTTTGATTTGGTTTTGGATACATAGAACTAAAAATTTTCCCAAAGAATCTCTTGGACTACAAGAGTTTTTGGATTACTGGTGGTGGATGCAAGGCATTTAGCTAAAACAATTTTTGCTTACAACATATACATGATGGTTCTCCTGTCCCTTCACTCATGAACCAACTGATATTCTTTAATATATTTTACATCCAAAATTATACAACAGGCTAAATAGGAAAGACTTCAGGTAATATAGAGGGTTACTTACCATTCTGGTTGCCTGTTGAAGAGGGCTGATGAAGGGTGAATGTAAACCACCTGGGAGTCTACAAGTGTCCGGTAGCCCTCCTGAGGGTCCTTCTTTGCTGCATTTCGGAAGAAACCAGAGCAAATTGCCTTCTGAGCTCTGGCCACATTCTTACCGCATGAAACTACATCCAGTTTGTGTCTTTTAAGAAAATCAGTATCAATTAGTAATCTTTAAGAATAAATGAAACTATGGCAAATATCGTATTGTAAAACATTTCCCAAAAATGGATTCAACATCCTGGAGATCTCAGTTATACCCTCAAAAATTTCACTACAGTGAGTTGTCTGAACCCTCTAAGGGCTTGTGGCTTAATAATGTGCTTCTCCTCCAGAGTGACAGCTGTGCACAAGATATTCTGATTACAACCTAAAACGAAGCACCCTATGAACTAACACTCAATTCGTGTGATCCTTCAGGTAATAAATGGTTTTCATGATAAGAAAGCCAGGACTGACCCTCAAAATTAGCTGAGAACAGTTTTTCTTTTTTCTGTTTTCTAATATTGACTCCCCTGAACTGACTTCCCTTTCAGAAGTTCTTAAATCAGAGTCAAAGTACTCCTTGGTAAAGGATGATGATGGGGTATGGCATGAGTTCCTGATTCATTGGAAGGGGATCACACAAATCTTCAGAAAGGAGGTATGAGAGATGTGACATTTGGTACAATTTATAAAATAGGAGGCATGACTGATTAATTATTTAGAATCATCTTCCACATCAACAACAAAAGTCATTAGTGGCAAAGTCTGGCATGATTTCTTGAGGTTTCAAGAGGCCTAAGGAGAGTAAAATCCAATAGGTGAGTCTTCACCAGTGTAGATGATTTTAAGGGGCCTCCTGTGCCTTTGAAACAGATGTATGCCTGCCTGTGGAGAATCATAATAACCCATAAAGGAGCTGGATCAGTCTGTAAGTGGACTGGGACAGTCTAAATGTTCAGGTGATGCACATGAAGGTCAATATGCTTGGCCCTGTATCAAGTGATGGTCAGTCAAAGAAACGAGATATCTACAATTATTATGCTCTTATTTCACACGACAGGCTCTTACTAGATCTGTCCTGATCTTTGAAAGTACCACTGCAGCATAATCTCTGTTCGAAAGCATGCTTTCTATCTATCTATATCTCTGATGCCCGTTATCTCTGAGAACTCCCTCAAAAGGGGGTGGCCATGGCAAAAGAATTTCCATAATTGATAAACTCCAGTGTCGATTCTTAGCCTTTAGTGCCTCATCCTTAACAGGCCACAGACAGAGGGCAACTCTAGCACAGTGTTTTCACAAGCTCCTACCTAATGTTCCAACCAACTTCTACCTAATGTGTTGCTCTATGTTCCAACTAACTACCTTTACCTAATAATCCTACATACTACTTCTACCTAATGTTTCTACATTATTCTCCTAACTATTACTTCTACTTTTGCTCCTAGCATTTTAGCAAAAGGCAGGGCTAGAGCATAGCACTCACCATGGGAAAATCTAGTCACAAAGGGTGAGTTGTATGAGTTAAGTGTTGTCAAGTGTAAAGTGTGACAAGGAGAGATTTAATGTTTTTGGACAGAATGCCAAGAGACCGCATGGGGGTGAGGCAACAAGAAAAGACGGATATCTGGGTCACAGGAGCACAACTTGATGACTACTGAAGTGCTGGTTTCACTATGTAGCTATCACTAAGCCTCCAGGTATCCAGGCAGCTAATACTGGTAATATACCTCCCTGGTCAGTGGCTGCCTTCAAACTACAACCTACTTCAAAAGCATGCCAGTGCTAAGAGCCATCCCTAACATACTGAGTGCCTCTCAATGGCAAAAAAGCATTTGAAGAATGTGTAAACATGTGAAATTTACTTTACATGGGGATCATGTTAAATGGGGACTCTACAGGCAACAATGCACACTTTGGTCTTGACCAGCAATCTTTTGAGGGGGTGGAAGACCAGGCAGGTGAGGCAAAGTTTAGGGTGGAATGGATGAGTCACTTGCACAGGATGCTAAGGAGTTTTTCTCATGTTCAACTCTGCTGCCAGTTAGTATTCTGAGGGTATCTGAATTGTGTTGCTTTTGTATTGATGTTTTTGGTGTGAGAAGTGAATATCATCTGTGTATATGTAATGCCTAGAAATGCAGCAGAAGTGTTTGTCCACTAAAGGTGACTGGAAGATGTGAGCTGGATTTGTGTCTGTCTGGAGTTAAAAAAGTGACCAAAGATTTCTGTGGAGATTCAGACATTCTGTTCTAGGTGAGTCATTGTTCCATATGTGTCATGTAGTGTTGCATATTTGTTGTTGCTCCTGTGGTGTTA
Source organism: Panulirus ornatus (assembly GCF_036320965.1). Lineage (NCBI taxonomy): Eukaryota > Metazoa > Arthropoda > Malacostraca > Decapoda > Palinuridae > Panulirus > Panulirus ornatus. The sequence goes on from NC_092241.1 coordinate 58,944,647, forward strand.
GGGTGTTGTGATGTGATTGTGAGGTTCTCTGCATGTGAGAAGACCTTCATATTGTTGTTTGCTAAGGTAATAGGAAGTCTTGTTGGGAGAGATTGCAGTATATGTAAAATATCCATTTTTTCATACTCATGTTATTTGATGAAATTTTAAACAAGTATAGTAATCATAATTATTTCATTTAAATATAGCAACTTCTAAAGCAATCAATAACAATATAAAATGGAGTGATGTAATTGCACATGTGGAGTGAATGACTGAAATGGGATGATGACATGCACACCTGTCCATAATACCAAGCAGTTGTTTCCTGACATCTTGAGCTCTCTTCAGTGTGCGCATCTGTACGAAGTTTTCATAACACCAGGCATTGGAAAATTTATTGTTTTTCCAGGAATTATATACTGCAAGAAGTGTAAGGTGGTCTCCCTCAGCCTGGTTGAACTTAGCTTTCTTCTGGTCAGCTAAAGCTTGTTTCTCTTTGGGTCTGTAAGGGAGTTATATCTGGGTTTAGACAAAATCTATCAATGATGTACCCTCTCAAAGTAAGATATGAATCCTTTTATGATCAGTGTTATAAGCCTTAAAAGATTGCTAGTTATTTCATGTTAATGTTAACATAGATGAGAAAGGGATATCTTGTACAACTTATTAGAAAAACATGATATCTACACTGCCAAATGCTATGAACTTTAAACTGAAAATCAATATTAAAAGAAAATACACAGAGATAAGTCCCATGTATTTTTATACACGAACTCTCATCTCTAGCTGGTCTGTTGATGATAGCTTTTTTGAAAACCTGATGAAAACTGACTGAAACAATATACTACATTACATTTGAGACAAATATAGAAAGAAGTGGTTCACGTCACTATGCTGGAACAGTTTATGTATGTGATAAAAACAGATGAAGCCAGACTATGACAAAAATGCTGCAAAAATTATTTTTCTCGACCTTCCAGGGATGATCTCTCTTTAGGTAGCATGGAGGACCTGGAGTCCACTAGATCACACTTTCCCCTTTACAGAAATTATAGGGATGACTGTGCCACACAAGGTTCCCAGAACTACCAAGATCTTCAGAATTCCTTTAAAATCATGCATACTCCTCCATATCTTATCTCTAATGCTACCCAGCAGTGAAAGAGAGTACTTATGAAAAAATTTAGCCATGAGGTAGGGTATGTGCATAAGAACTAACAGAGAATATACAGTATTGCTTATACTGTAATGCTGTTATCCTCTCTTGCTACACACATTACATAATCTTCTATTTCTGATTACATGCCTTGATTCAATCCACCGACAGCATGTCAACCCCGGCACACCACATCGCTCCAACTCACTCCACTCCCCGCCCTCCCCCCACCCCCCCGCACGCCCAGGCCCCGATCACACAAAACCCCCCCCACTCCATCTCTCCACCTCCAATTTGGTCTCCCTCCCCTCCTCGCTCCCTCCACCTCCGACACACACATCCCCCCGGTCAATCTCTCCTCACTCACTCTCTCCATGCGCCCAAACCACTTCAACCCCCCCCCCCCCCCCCCCCCCCCCCCCCCGCTCCCTCAACCACGCTCCCTTCATTTCCACACATCTCTCCCACCCCCACGTCACCCACTCGACCAAACCACCTCACACCACACACCGTCCCCAAACATCTCACCTCCAGCACATCCATCCTCCCGCACACAACCCCATCCACAGCCCACGCCCCGCAACCACACAACCACAACCACACAACTGAAGCTATTCTAGCCAACCATCTAGAAATGTGAAGAAGTGACATATATGCAATTTCAGTGGTAAAGTATGTAAGAATGACAGGGAAGCATCCTTTGTAAACTTGCTCCTAAAAAGAATTCCCTTACTTTTCTCTAAGGAATCTGGGGTTATGGGGAGAATTTGATACAGATGATATGTAAAGACCTATACTATTTCAAAGAAGCAACACCTCCAACATCCCCACTATACATACCAGCCACTTAGTCTCTACACACTTATATGCAACATAAAAGATGTAATATTTCTAAATACAGCCTGAGCATCCCTAATCTGAAAATCTGAAATCCAAAACTTTTTGAGCACCGACACGACATTACAAATGGAAAATTCCATACCTGACCTCACTTGTCCATGCTGCGCTCTGATGCTCTGTTGGCACCAGTTTGTTACAAACCATTGTCACTGCCAGACCTATGTGCATTATTCACTGTGTTTTTTGCTTATTCTCTGCTCTGTGGTACAAAGATATTGTTGAAAATGTCAAAAAGGCCTGCAGATAATGAGGCTCCAATTGTTCATTCACTGATCAATAGTGAAATAGTGGATTTGGTTCTGAATCAAGCTGACTGTGATAAGAGATGCTGAAGATAACTTTGTTAATGCTGGAGAAAAAGTGCCCATAGATGATATGGTAAAAATGTGTGATGGACTTATTGAAGAACTACAACAGCATGCATTCATAACAAAACAAGAGGTCATATCAGTTGATAAAATCAAAGAAAGACTTTTAAGACAAAAAACATTGTTAATGAGGCAGATAACTCTGAAGGAAACATTAAAAAAAGCAGAGGTTGTGACAACTTAGCTTTCTGATGGTTCAGTGTTACACATACTCTCTTTCATGCACAAAATCCTTAAAAATATTGTGTAAATTACCTTCAGATTACATGTATAAGGGGTATATGAAACATAAATGGATTCTGTGTTAAGGCTTGGGTTCCATTCAAGATATCTCATTATCTCTTATCCATCATGACAAATGTAGTAAACAGGATGGTATGGAAATGAATGGATTAGAGCTGAGTCATACCTCAACACTGCGACCATTAAATGGTCTTCCTCAGGAGATACTGATTCCAGCATTTGGCGTGACCATATTCCCCAGGAAGTGATGGTCATCCAGTCAGACACATTGGCGTGTTGCTCACTGGATTGCTTGTACTGCTGCCTCCACTCATTCAGAGTGATCTCCGCTGCCTGATATGACCAACAGATGAAACCAGACCTTGTGCTAACATTGTCTTTGGTAGCAATGTTAGCTGTTTCTAATGTCTTTCCCATTTGTCTGCTTAGGCCCTTGTGCAGTATTCCCGCCTTGTCCCACTACATGGATTTGCAGCGACGAGTTCCACTTTGTTTACATCATGCAAGTCTCAGGACGATGTAAACAAAGCGAAACTTGTCGCTGCAGATCTATGTAGTGGGACGAGGCGGGAATACTCCACGAGGGCCTAAGCAAACACATAAGAAAGACATCAGAAGTGGCTTACATTGCAACCAAAGACAATGTTAACACAAGGTCTGGGTTCATCTGCTGGTCATGTCAGGCAGTGGAGATCACTGTGAACATGTGAAGGCAGCAGGACAAGCAATCCAACCAGAAAGCAACACGCCAAGCATCCGACCAGGTGACCATCACTTCCTGGGAAATATGGCCCAGCCAAATGCTGGAATCAGTATTTCCTGAGGAAGACCATTGAACAGTCGAAACATTGGGGTCTGTCTCTGTACCATCCTGTTTTCCATAACTCATGATATATTTATTTATGTTCATTATACTTGACTCCTGTTTCCCATGTCAGCGATGTAGTGCCAGGAAACAGATGAAGAATGGCCCATCCACTCATATAAACATATATATATACATAAATGCCCTTACATGCACATTTTTTTTTTTCCGCTGTCTCCTGCGTTTGCGAGGTAGCGCAAGGAAACAGACGAAAGAAATGGCCCAACCCACCCCCATACACATGTATATACATACACGTCCACACACGCAAATATACATACCGACACAGCTTTCCATGGTTTACCCCAGACGCTTCACATGCCCTGATTCAATCCACTGACGGCACGTCAACCCCGGTACACCACATCGATCCAATTCACTCTATTCCTTGCCCTCCTTTCACCCTCCTGCATGTTCAGGCCCTGATCACACAAAATCTTTTTCACTCCATCTTTCCACCTCCAATTTGGTCTCCCACTTCTCCTCGTTCCCTCCACCTCCGACACATATATCCTCTTGGTCAATCTTTCCTCACTCATTCTCTCCATGTGCCCAAACCATTTCAAAACACCCTCTTCTGCTCTCTCAACCACGCTCTTTTTATTTCCACACATCTCTCTTACCCTTACGTTACTTACTCGATCAAACCACCTCACACCACACATTGTCCTCAAACATCTCATTTCCAGCACATCCATCCTCCTGCGCACAACTCTATCCATAGCCCACGCCTCGCAACCATACAACATTGTTGGAACCACTATTCCTTCAAACATACCCATTTTTGCTTTCCGAGATAATGTTCTCGACTTCCACACATTCTTCAAGGCTCCCAGGATTTTCGCCCCCTCCCCCACCCTATGATCCACTTCCGCTTCCATGGTTCCATCCGCTGCCAGATCCACTCCCAGATATCTAAAACACTTTACTTCCTCCAGTTTTTCTCCATTTAAACTTACCTCCCAATTGACTTGACCCTCAACCCTACTGTACCTGATTACCTTGCTCTTATTCACATTTACTCTTAACTTTCTTCTTTCACACACTTTACTAAACTCAGTCACCAGCTTCTGCAGTTTCTCACATTGTCATATGTACATATACATATATGTACATATACATATCAAAATATACACAAAACATACACATACATATACATATTCCACTGCAATACCATCCAAACCTGCTGCCTTGCCGGCTTTCATCTTCCGCAAAGCTTTCACTACCTCTTCTTTGTTTACCAAATCATTTTCCCTAACCCTCTCACTTTGCACACCACCTCGACCAAAACACCCTATATCTGCCACTCTATCATCAAACACATTCAACAAACCTTCAAAATACTCACTCCATCTCCTTCTCACATCACCACTACTTGTTATCACCTCCCCATTTGCGCCCTTCACTGAAGTTCCCATTTGCTCCCTTGTCTTACGCACTTTATTTACCTCCTTCCAGAACATCTTTTTATTCTCCCTAAAATTTAATGATACTCTCTCACCCCAACTCTCATTTGCCCTTTTTTTCACCTCTTGCACCTTTCTCTTGACCTCCTGTCTCTTTCTTTTATACATCTCCCACTCAATTTCATTTTTTCCCTGCAAAAATCGTCCAAATGCCTCTCTCTTCTCTTTCACTAATACTCTTACTTCTTCATCCCACCACTCACTACCCTTTCTAATCAACCCACCTCCCACTCTTCTCATGCCACAAGCATCTTTTGCGCAATCCATCACTGATTCCCTAAATACATCCCATTCCTCCCCCACTCCCCTTACTTCCATTGTTCTCACCTTTTTCCATTCTGTACTCAGTCTCTCCTGGTACTTTCTCACACAGGTCTCCTTCCCAGGCTCACTTACTCTCACCACCCTCTTCACCCCAACATTCACTCTTCTTTTCTGAAAACCCATACAAATCTTCACCTTAGCCTCCACAAGATAATGATCAGACATCCCTCCAGTTGCACCTCTCAGCACATTAACATCCAAAAGTCTCTCTTTCGCACGCCTGTCAATTAACACGTAATCCAATAACGCTCTCTGGCCATCTCTCCTACTTACATAAGTATACTTATGTATATCTCGCTTTTTAAACCAGGTATTCCCAATCATCAGTCCTTTTTCAGCACATAAATCTACAAGCTCTTCACCATTACCATTTACAACACTGAACACCCCATGTATACCAATTATTCCCTCAACTGCCACATTTGGATGGTATTACAGTGGAATTTATAAAAAAAGGGGGTGACTGTATTGTTGACTGGTTGGTAAGGTTATTTAATGTATGTATGACTCATGGTGAGGTGCCTGAGGATTGGCGGAATGCGTGCATAGTGCCATTGTACAAAGGCAAAGGGGATAAGAGTGGGTGCTCAAATTACAGAGGTATAAGTTTGTTGAGTATTCCTGGTAAATTATATGGGAGGGTATTGAATGAGAGGGTGAAGGCATGTACAGAGCATCAGATTGGGGAAGAGCAGTGTGGTTTCAGAAGTGGTAGAGGATGTGTGGATCAGGTGTTTGCTTTGAAGAATGTATGTGAGAAATACTTAGAAAAGCAAATGGATTTGTATGTAGCATTTATGGATCTGGAGAAGGCATATGATAGAGTTGATAGAGATGCTCTGTGGAAGGTATTAAGAATATATGGTGTGGGAGGAAAGTTGTTAGAAGCAGTGAAAAGTTTTTATCGAGGATGTAAGGCATGTGTACGTGTAGGAAGAGAGGAAAGTGATTGGTTCTCAGTGAATGTAAGTTTGCGGAAGGGGTGTGTGATGTCTCCATGGTTGTTTAATTTGTTTATGGATGGGGTTGTTAGGGAGGTAAATGCAAGAGTTTTGGAAAGAGGGGCAAGTATGAAGTCTGTTGGGGATGAGAGAGCTTGGGAAGTGAGTCAGTTGTTGTTCGCTGATGATACAGCGCTGGTGGCTGATTCATGTGAGAAACTGCAGAAGCTGGTGACTGAGTTTGGTAAAGTGTGTGGAAGAAGAAAGTTAAGAGTAAATGTGAATAAGAGCAAGGTTATTAGGTACAGTAGGGTTGAGGGTCAAGTCAATTGGGAGGTGAGTTTGAATGGAGAAAAACTGGAGGAAGTGAAGTGTTTTAGATATCTGGGAGTGGATCTGGCAGCGGATGGAACCATGGAAGCGGAAGTGGATCATAGGGTGGGGGAAGGGGCGAAAATTCTGGGGGCCTTGAAGAATGTGTGGAAGTCGAGAACATTATCTCGGAAAGCAAAAATGGGTATGTTTGAAGGAATAGTGGTTCCAACAATGTTGTATGGTTGCGAGGCGTGGGCTATGGATAGAGTTGTGCGCAGGAGGATGGATGTGCTGGAAATGAGATGTTTGAGGACAATGTGTGGTGTGAGGTGGTTTGATCGAGTGAGTAACGTAAGGGTAAGAGAGATGTGTGGAAATAAAAAGAGCGTGGTTGAGAGAGCAGAAGAGGGTGTTTTGAAGTGGTTTGGGCACATGGAGAGAATGAGTGAGGAAAGATTGACCAAGAGGATATATGTGTTGGAGGTGGAGGGAACGAGGAGAAGAGGGAGACCAAATTGGAGATGGAAAGATGGAGTGAAAAAGATTTTGTGTGATTGGGGCCTGAACATGCAGGAGGGTGAAAGGAGGGCAAGGAATAGAGTGAATTGGAGCGATGTGGTATACCGGGGTTGACGTGCTGTCAGTGGATTGAATCAAGGCATGTGAAGCGTCTGGGGTAAACCATGGAAAGCTGTGTAGGTATGTATATTTGCGTGTGTGGACGTATGTATATACATGTGTATGGGGGGGGTGGGCCATTTCTTTCGTCTGTTTCCTTGCGCTACCTCGCAAACGCGGGAGACAGCGACAAAGTATAATAAAAAATATAAATATACATATACATATATACCCATGTACATATTCATACTTGCTTACCTTCGTCCATTCCTGTTGCTACCCTGTCCCACAGGAAACAGCATTGCTATCCCCTGCTTAAGCGAGATTATATCCATATCTATTATATTTTGTCGCTGTATCCCGCGTTAGCGCAAGGAAACAGATGAAAGAATGGCCCAACCCATCCACATACACATGTATATACATAAACGCCCACACACGCACATATACATACCTATACATTTCAATGTATACATACATATACATACACAGACATATACATATGTAGACATGCACACATCCGTACATGCTGCCTTCATCCATTCCTGCTGCCACCCCACCACACATGAAATGACACCCCCCCTTTCCCTGTGTGCATGCAAGGTAGTGCTAGGAAAGGACAACAAAGGCCACATTCTTCCATACTCAGACTCTAGCTGTCATGTGTAATGCACTGAAACCACAGCTCCCTTTCCACATCCAGGCACCGCAAAATTCTCCATGGTTTACCCAAGACACTTCACATGCTCTGGTTCAAGCCAAATCCAAAAATCCAAAATCCAAAACACTTCTGGTCCCAGGCATTTTGGACAAGAGATACTCAACCTGTACATTCAAGTTCTTTACTGATAACACTATGCTTGTGAGTGAAATATAAGCATAAAATGGATAAGAATAGTTTTCAGGATAACGAAAAAACAAACCTATCCATAACCTCCCTACATTTGGAAGCCAATCTCCCTCAAAATGAATTTCTTTATGAGATTGGTATTGTTTCTAAATATATCTAATTAGCACCAGTACTGTGCCTGTGTCTGAAATAAGAGTACGATAAGCACATAAACTCAACAGAAAGAAAGAAATGTCACTACCACATCTTTCTCTGATATCAGGAGCTTTCAAACATATCATTCACACCTTCTTCGGGCCCCTTTAGGCACTCACTTAACACAAAGGTGATAATATAGCTGTCTGAGATTCATTTCATGTCTTTTTAATATTTTTTTTTGCACACTCCAAGACAGAATTTCCAGACCATTCCCACCACTTGAGGATGAGGAAGGAAGCAACTAAAACATGAAAATTAATGCTGCTTCAGCAAGGGAAGGAATCATGAGCTGTTTGATACTGAGATTATGGAAGAACAAAGAAACAGGACATAATAACACTTATGAAAATTATTTCAGTCTGATCATTTCTATCTAAAGTAAAAAATTAGAAAAGTCAGATGACCCATCTTTTTAAGAGACAACTAATTACACCTGAGTCTTACCTGTAAAATACATTTTGCACTGACAACATGGAAACAATGGTGAGAATTTCATCTGAGCACTGCAAATGCACTGACATAATCAACATCTTGGAAAGGTTTGGATCCAGTGGAAACTCTGCCATTCTCCTACCCAGTCGTGTCAGCAGACCCTCGTCATCTAGTGCACTGTTAACAAAACATCATTAAGAGGTAAACCTGTTCTTTATACAATAATCATAAAAAACACTACAGTTACTAAAAGAAAAAAAAATCATATTTTTTTTCTTAATTCAAAACAAAAAGACACATGTAAAATCTTTTTCAAGAATTTTGGCTCCTATTCATTTGTTCTCCCTGGGGATAGGGGAGAAAGAATACTTCCCATGTACTCCCTGCGTGTTGTAGAAGGCGACTAAAAGGGAAGGGAGCGGGGGGCTGGAAATCCTCCCCTCTCATTTTTTTTTTTTCAAATTTTCCAAAAGAAGGAACAGAGAGAGGGGCCATGTGAGGATATTCCCTCAAAGGCCCAGTCCTATGTTCTTAATGCTACCTCGCTAATGCGGGAAATGGTGAATAGTATGGAAAAAAAAAATTCATTTGTACACAAAAAGTGTCAAAGAAATAACAAACTAACAAACACTTAAAATATTTCCTCTTTTTTTTTTTTCCCACAATGATCAGGCTATCAACGAAACTAATAAACACTGAAACCCCCCCCCCCCAGTGATCAGACTATCAACGAAACTAACAAACACTTAAAACATTTCCTCCTTTTTTCTCCCAGTGATCAGACTATCAACGAAACTAACAAACTAACAAACTCATAAAACATTTCCTCTTTTTTTTCCCTACAGTGATCAGACTATCAACAAGTGAGATGATCTGGATGAAAGAGATAGATGAGTGAACTGGGTGTTCCTGAACTGCCACAGGCATCTAACTTTGTACCACATAGGAAGCTAGTAAAGAAGCTAGATTTTCAGGCAAGAATAAGGGGAAGACTACTTTGATGATGGAAAAGTGGAAGGAAACAGAGGAGCCATTTTAAATGAGTTGGGGTTTGACTGATGTTGTTCTTGATCTGTGACTGATGGGCCAGAAAGACTGCATTCATACTTGAATACGTTTGCTGATGATGCAAAGGTCATGAGCTAAGTAAGGACTGATGAAGATTGCATCAACTTACAAAGGGGGTAAGACAAGCTCCAAAACTTATCTGATCAATGGCTAATGAAGTTCAAGCATAAACATCCAGTGACATTTATGTTCAGGAGGATGTCCATGTTTCACTTTAATACACTGGTAATCGACTGGCTCTTTAAGTACCTAATCCATCCCGGAAAAAACTGGATGTGGAATAAATGATAATATACTGACATATTCAACCTGTCCCACATCCCCTTTTAAGGGGCTCCTGCAGCACTCAGGAGGTATATCATGTCCACTGGCCAGCAGGTTAAGAAGGTGTGGTGATATCATTTGTCTATCTAGTAAGGAGAGAGCAAGGCAGTTTGGGAGGTAGCATTCAGTGTCTTCAGTACAGAAGATGCATCTTCAATGAGGGGTCCTGTGATATGCTGAATCAATATTTGTAATGCTGAAAAGACAGCAGATGCCAAAAGTACAGATGAGAAGTTATTTGTGTTTGTCTGTGAAGTCAATTTTCTGATGTGTGTATGTTTGGGGGAATGAAGATCAAGTCTGGGTTCTATGGGGCTGTTATAAAGGAGTAGATGTATTTTGCCAATGTAGTGTTTGCTAAAGGTAGGTGATCTTTGTGTACAGGTAGGTGAAATGTGATGCTAGGGTGAGCTTTTCATTTCTGCGTAAATGTTGTTGGATGATTATGAAGTGGCTTGGGTGGCAGGGGATGACTTGCAAAAAATTAGGTGCCAAACAATGAGGAGGAACTGCACTGAAAGTAATTTTGTTTCAATATGCAGATGTTTGTGGTTGTTAAGAAGCCAGTAACTGTTCTTTCTAAGAGCCCTATTTTGTGTGGTTTGTAGTTCTGTAATTGTTTGCTTTTGCAGAGGTGGGTGCCCAGATAGGTGAAGAATCTTTACATAGGAGCAACTAAACTGATTGCAGAGGATACTGGGGGATTCTTTTTTAATGTCTGAAACAGTAAGTGCTGTGAAAATCTTTAGTTAGTTGATGGCCTTTGTGATGATAATTGTGAAGTGGAGAGTGAATGTCACGTGTGTTGTATGTGATAACTAGTAGGGTTGGTGTCTTGACCAGGAGCGGTTGATCACTCAGGGAAATTTGAGGGTACAGGTTAGATTTACATCTATCTGGGGTCAAAAAGGTGATGGTGGGTTTCTATGGGAATACAGATAGTATACTTCAAGTGAGCCAGTGTTTTATCTGCATGATGCAGTGGTGTATACTCATAGTTGCTTGTGGAGTGCTGGGATGCTGTGATGTAATTGTGAGGTCATCTGCATATCAGATGATGATCACACTGCATTCTATACAAGGCAGACAGAAGCAACGAAGGAAGAGACTGGCAAGAGTTGGAGAAAGAACGATTCCCAGGTGAGCTTCATTGTAGAGTTGGGTATTTTTAAAGTGTGGCTTTTGTGGATGACTCAAGCTTGACAGCTGGCTATGAAGCTGGCAAGAAATTTTATTTCATTTTTGTGAAAGAAGCTGTCAAGAATTTTTTGTGTGAGGACATGTCAACGAAGGATGTCAAATGCTTTGATGATGTCTACTGCCACTAGTATTGTGCAGGGTGCACTTTATAGATGGTTGAAGCAATTCATAATGTGCTATGTGAGGGTTGCATGCAGTGTGGAATTGGAGGATTGGGTCTGAAGCTGTGCTGGTTGGGTGACAGAGATGTTCTGGATGATGGATAGAGTTACTCCATATATGCTTACAAATCAAACTCTTTGACATGAATGGGGTTTGCTTAGAAGGGTATGATCACACTGAAAGGAAAGATCAGAAAGATGACAAGAAACAGAAAAAGAAAAGAAAAGTAATAAAAAATCTGAGGTGGAATTAAAGACAATATCCTTAGCAATGTGGGGCTCATAAATATAAGCAATATCAGTAACAGGACTAAATCATGAATCTAGCTAAAGAGGAAACCCCTGTGTGAGGTAAAGTCACTTCTGCCATGGGAGTCCTTCCAAGGAAAGCCTAGACTAACACAGCAGCTGAGCCATTGCCCTTGACAGAATGTTTGTATTTACAGTTTGCAAATCTAAGTTTTCCTAAATCATGCTTACCTTAATGAATGTAGAGTCTCTAGAGCCATGACCATAGCATCTGTTGGAGGAGGATCCATGAAGTTAAAGCCCAAAAGATCATTGATCCCCATTGCCTTGAGCTGCAATACTGTTGCTGCTAAGTTTGTCCGCTGAATCTCAGGTACATTCGTTGGTAACATTTCATCTCTGTATGAAACATGGATCAGGTGCAGGGCAGGAATTAGTCAGTGTCTAAAGTGAGGAAAATAAGTAGCATGTCACAATTCTAGGAGTGGTTTTGATGGTCAGGTAAAGAAAATAAGAGGTGGGACTACTTAACATAGGAATGAATATATATCACTGGAAATGTTTGGTGAAAGCTAATGCATTAAAAGTATACATTTCAATTGATGGCATTAATACACATTCATGGCATTATGAGAATAAAAAGTTAATAACATTTTTGAATATGTAATTACAAGTACAGGCATACCACCGAATTTCTGGCAACTGATGGTTCGGTACCTCCTTTATTCCGGACAAAATTGCTTGAGGGAACTTGAAATTACCGCATCCACCACACTAGTCTACTGGGCGGCCACAGATGGCGTTGTGTGTAGGTCGCGCTTATTTACATTCTTTACACTGCACTTGTTGGTGGTGATACTGCAATTCTGAGAGATTCCTAGCTTATTTTGCTTAAATCTAACCCTAGCTATGGCTTCTAAGACATATGAGAGCGTCAGTCGTGGTGTCAAACGTAAACACCAGTCCACGTCAATCCAAGATAAAGTAGAACTGTTGAAAAATATGGCCTGTGGTGTTTCGTTGCATTGAAATTCTATGCAGACAGCAATTCCAAGAGGCAAATGATGATTAGAAAAACTATGAAAGATGGTAAGAGCACTGAGCACGATCGAGTGATGGAATGGTTTCGACAGTGTTGGAGTGATGGAGTGGACTTGTCAGGTAGCATGATAATGGCTAAGTTGTTCCATAAAGAACTTAAATTACAACATGAGTGTAACTATAGTGAAGGACGGCTTCAAAGATTCAAGAATTGTCATGGAATTTCCATGAATAAAGTGTGTAGAGAAAAGTGGTCTGCAAACCACGAAGGAGCTGCCGAGTATGTGGACGAATTTGCAGAACTCGTAGCTGATGAGCAGCTCAGTCCTGAGCAAGTGTATAATGTATTTCATTTATCAATTTAATTTACATTTAATTTCTTTTTTTTTTTTTTTGCTTTGTCGGTCTCCCGCGTTTGCGAGGTAGCGCAAGGAAACAGACGAAAGAAATGGCCCAACCCACCCCCATACACATGTATATACATACGTCCACACACGCAAATATACATACCTACAAAGCTTTCCATGGTTTACCCCAGACGCTTCACATGCCCTGATTCAATCCACTGACAGCACGTCAACCCCGGTATACCACATCGATCCAATTCACTCTATTCCTTGCCCTCCTTTCACCCTCCTGCATGTTCAGGCCCCGATCACACAAAATCTTTTTCACTCCATCTTTCCACCTCCAGTTTGTTCTCCCACTTCTCGTTCCCTCCACCTCCGACACATATATCCTCTTGGTCAATCTTTCCTCACTCATTCTCTCCATGTGCCCAAACCATTTCAAAACACCCTCCTCTGCTCTCTCAACCACGCTCTTTTTATTTCCACACATCTCTCTTACCCTTACGTTACTTACTCGACCAAACCACCTCACACCACACACTGTCCTCAAACATCTCATTTCCAGCACATCCATCCTCCTGCGCACAACTCTATCCATAGCCCACGCCTCACAACCATACAACATTGTTGGAACCACTATTCCTTCAAACATACCCATTTTTGCTTTCCGAGATAATATTCTTGACTTCCACACATTCTTCAAGGCTCCCAGGATTTTCGCCCCCTCCCCCACCCTATGATCCACTTCTGCTTCCATGGTTCCATCCGCTGCCAGATCCACTCCCAGATATCTAAAACACTTTACTTCCTCCAGTTTTTCTCCATTCAAACTTACCTCCCAACTGACTTGACCCTCAACCCTACTGTACCTAATAACCTTGCTCTTATTCACATTTACTCTTAACTTTCTTCTTTCACACACTTTACCAAACTCAGTCACCAGCTTCTGCAGTTTCTCACAAGAATCAGCCACCAGCGCTGTATCATCAGTGAACAACAACTGACTCACTTCCCGAGCTCTCTCATCCCCAACAGACTTCATACTTGCCCCTCTTTCCAAAACTCTTGCATTTACCTCCCTAACAACCCCATCCATAAACAAATTAAACAACCATGGAGACATCACACACCCCTGCCGCAAACCTACATTCACTGAGAACTAATCACTTTCCTCTCTTCCTACACGTACACATACACGTACAATATTTGTTTAATTTGAATTTCTAGCAGTCCATGGTATACTTTAGACACATGGGAGATGTATAATCAGTGGGTTGAACTAGGTGTGTTGATGAATTATCATTATGTAACCACAGCTGGTCCGGTAAAATGATTAATCCGGCAAGGCTTTGGAACTAATAGTGCCAGAAAATCGGTGGTGTACCTGTACTTAGAAGAACACTTATAGTAAACAGTGTTATATGTGGTTACAAATATAGAGACCAAAAATACATAAATCATTCAATTACACATATTTTTCAGATTACGAATCGATTTTCAAATTTTTTTCTAAACTAAGATGCACGAAATTATCCTCTCAGAAACAGCAAATCTTTTCACTGAGGGGAGACCACATATTGTGTGCTCCCTCCCTCTTTTAGAGCAAGGTGAGGCAAGACCTTGCAACCTTGACCTTCAACCACTGACATGCAAACTTACTCAGATGTACAAATCTCTTTGAGGTGTCTGTAGTATAAGTTTGGTCAACATTCATTTAACCAGTCTTCAAATATTGTGTACTCAGTACACAAGATTTTGTGACCTTGATGTATGACCAATGAGCTCAAAAACTTTTTTCAGGCCCAGACCTTTGCAGGCTGTATCTGTGGCACAAATTTCATCCATATTTAAAAACCCATTCATAAGATATCATGTACACATGCATTTAGTAGTATTCTAACACAAAGGATCTCTGAGATAAATCTATGAATGTAGGATCAGTGTTAAAAGTTTGCTTCATGTTGAATCACCTTCAATTCACCTAATAATGGGCACAGAGTAGATGATGCAGAGGAAGGGAGATCTGAAGACAATGAAACAGAGGGACATAAATTACTATGTGACATCATAGGAAGAGTAATAAACTCTGTCAGAGGCAAAACAATCAGGTTAATACACGGAGTCTTCAACAGCAGTGTGATTCCACTTCTTTCATTTACTCGCACTCGACGCCACTCTTCACTTAATCTGGGGGAAAAACACTAGAAGAGGTGACAGAATTTAAGTATTTAGGAACTATCTTGGGCTAGTTTGGTATACAGAAGGAGAGATGAAGGACAGCAGTACATAATACAAAAGTCACTGGGTCCCTTAGCAGAATAATGAAGGGTAGAGGTGTAAGTATGGAAAAGAAGGAAGGATTAAGGAACTGCACAGTCCTCATAATCCTAACCTATGCAACTGCAACATGGACATGAAATGAGCCACAGAGGTCAAGAATCCATGCTATAAAAATGAGGTATTTGAGAGAAGCATGTGGTATGACTGGATGCAATGAAGAAGAAATGATGAGGTATATAAGAAATAAGGTATGGCAGGGAATGCAAAGATAATGAATTGTGGAGTGGTTGAGAGGGTTTGGGAATGCGGAAAGAATGCAAGATGGAGAATGAGCAATAGTATGATTAAAGGGGTTGGTGTGAAAGGAATATCACATGTGACATAGGTAAATAGAGTGAAAGAGTAATGGATAGAGAGAAGTGGTGGAAGAATGCACTGAATGGTGTATGCAAGGTACGCATGTAAGGACTGGGATTAGTGGAAACTCCTTAGCTGCGTTCAACCCCTTAACAGGAGATCCCAAGGAAACGGACAATAGAGATATAAGGATACAATTTCACTTTCACTTTCACCATGAAAGGAACAGAAATCTCATTTGCTGTCCTTCTCAGCTCACTCACATCCCATAACCTTTCCTTTACCCACATGTCAATGAACACATAACCTAATACTGCCTCCAACCTCACTCATCCTCATACACAGAGGAAGGACAGATAACAAGGGGACTGATAGTTCATAACAAGGTTATCTTCAAACTACATTTTATTTGCAATAGAAGAGGATAGCACAGAAGAAGGCAACTTCCCACACATCTCTATTCAAAAGCTAGCAAGAAAAAAAAATGAGATGAAAACATGGAAATTTTATATGAAAGTGTGGCCACGAAAAGTTCCCTGCTTCAATCACTTCTATTGATTTTTTCATGTTGAAGGCTCCACATCAAGGCTGGGCCTTAACTGAAATATAGAGAGAACCATGAAACGGAAAAAGAATAGACAAGGTAAAGAATTTACGAATTTTTGAGAAAGCGAAAGACCTGTCTTTTGAAATGTGCCAGGTTATAGCTACTGGGAAAGACATGAGAAGGTATAAACCTCCAAAGCTTTAGTGTGTAGGGGAAGAGGCAGGTATCAAAATGTCCCACCCTTGAGTTGCCAATGGCCACACAATAATCATGTGATGCAGCAGCTTGCCAAGTATTGTGTGGTCTAGCTAGTGGTGGGGGCACACAAGCAGCCAGCTCTTAGGAGCAAAAACCAAAGCAATATCTATAAAAGAAGGAAAGTGAACCAACACTGCAGCATAGTGCAAAGGGGGTCAAGTTTGGAAGTTAACAGGGAACAGTTTATAAGTCAGATTGCTTTTGACTCAACTCTGTCAAGGAGGATACAGAGCTAGAACCACCCCAAATATGAGAGCAGCACTCCATACAAAGATGAATCAATCCCTTGTACAAACAGAGCAACTGTTCAGAAAAGACGAAATTTCGACACCTAGTTTCTTTGAGGCCGACTTAGCTATTCTCATAATGTTGGGTTTCCAAGAAAGAGTGGATGTTACATTAATACCAAGTATGTTCATTGAGTCAAGAGGTGAAATTACAGAACCGTCAAAGGGGACATAAGAGTCATAAGCGATGGACAGAAATTGGGTAGATTTTGTGTACCCCACTGAGATGTCATGCCCAAGCCTGACTTCAGTGAGAAAGCTGTGTCAAGACATGATGCAGATTGAGTGAGAGAAGAGGCAGCAGAACTAAAGGATGAGGATGAATGCAGTGTTGAGTCATTAGTGTCTGAGAGCATTGGATTATGGAGAGGATTGTGGAGAGGAAATCATAGAAAAAAAGGAGAAAAAGTGTAGGGGACTGGACAGAACCTTGAGGGACACTGCTATTGATGGAGAAAAAAGGGAGGCTGAACTATCTACAACCACAGGAACAAAGTGAGGGGAGCTTAGAGATGAGACCCCAAATGCAACACCCTGTCAAAAGCCTTAGATATGTCAAGGGCAACTACCCATGTCTCCCTAAATCTTTCAGGTGTCAATTTAAGCTTATAAGGTAGAATGTAACTGGCATCAATCTACAAGTGAGAAAATTTCCCTTTAAAGTTCTGTCATCTGTTGTTGATGTTACTTTGTTCACTTGGGAAATGGCAAACATGGAAAAAATACATATGCAGGTTGAGCATCCCTAATCCAAAAATCTGAAATCCAAAATGCTCCAAAATCTGAAACTTTTTGAGCGGCGACATAACGTTACAAGTGGAAAATTCCACACCTGACTTCACTTGCCCATGCTGGGCTCTGATGCTCTATTTGTGCCAGTTTGTTACCGCCAGACCTACGTGCATTACTCACTATGATTTTTGCTTATTCTCTGCTCTGTGGTACAAAGATACTATTGAAAATGTCAAAAAGCCTGCATATAATGAGGCTCTAGTTGTTCATTCAATGACTGATAGTAAAAGAGCTGAAATGGTTCTCAGCCAAAGTGATCGTGATAAAATACGCTGAGGATGACTTTGTTAACACTGCAGAAAAAGTGCCTATAGATGACATGGTAAAAATACGTTATGGACTTACTGAAGGACTAGAGCAGTGTGCATTCATAACAGAACAAGAAATCATGTCTTTTAATAAAACCAAAATGAGACTTTTAAGAGAAAAAACCACTGTCAATGAAGCAGACAACTTTGGAGGAAACATTTAAAAAGATCCATTTAAAAAGCTGAGGTTGTGACACCTTAGCTTTCTGATGGTTCAGCATTACACAAACTTTGTTTCATGCACAAAATTATCAAAAATAATATATGAAGCAGGGGGTAGCAATGCTGTTTCCTGTGGGGTGGGGTAGCACCAGGAATGGATGAAAGCAAGCAAGTATGAATATGAACATGTGTATATATATGTCTGTGAATGTGTATGTATATGTATGTATCAGTGTATATGATATGTTTTTTTTTTTTTTTTTAAACTATTTGCCATTTCCCGAGTTAGCGAGGTAGCGTTAAGAACAGAGGACTGGGCCTTTTTTGGAATATCCTCACCTGGCCCCCTCTGTTCCTTCTTTTGGAAAATTAAAAAAAAAACGAGAGGGGAGGATTTCCAGCCCCCCGCTCCCTTCCCTTTTAGTCGCCTTCTAAGACACGCAGGGAATACGTGGGAAGTATTCTTAATCCCCTATCCCCAGGGATAATGATGATATGTATATGTGTGTATATGTGTTTGCATAGGCATTTACATATGTGTATATGAATGGATGGGCCATTCTTCGCCTGTTTCCTGGCACTATCTTGCTGACGAGGGAAACAGTGATCAAGTATAATAAATAAAAATAAATCATAACAACAATAGTTATAATTACCTATAAGCACGCTCAGTGTACAGTCTGTAGGCTTTTCCAGGTCCTGTCCGCCCTGCACGACCCGCTCGTTGCTTAGCTCCTGCTTGGGAAACTGGAGTGACCATCAATGAGTCCATTCCAGTCTTAGGATTATATACTTTCTGCTTGACAAAGCCTGTAAAGCATTTAATGTGATCTTCATCTGCTCTGTACTGCTGTGTACACAGTCATACACTTTAAGCTCTACAAGAAAGATCTTGAATTCTGATATAAATGCAAGGAAACTTATTTTAATACCAAAAATATCTTCTGGTTGAGACGACTGTTATTTCCAATGTTTTGAAATATTCTTAGTCAGGGTGCTTGAACCTTTTCTATTTGTAAAGTTAAAAGAGAATGGTGCTGGCAAGTTTAAAACACATAAGAAACATGTGTAAATCCCTTCCCTTCAAAAGCACTACACATCTTTCTTTCACAAGTAACTTAACTTCCTTATCCCACCAGTCACTAGCCTTTTTCAAACACTCACATCTTCCTTGCACATATCACACAATTCACCCATACATTTAAGCAATACTTCCTAAACTACTTTCCATTCCTTGCTCACTCCCTAAGTCTTGTTCATTCTCTCCTTTTGCCAATTTTCATCCATATCTCTCTTCGTATCTTTGCATACAAGCCTTTTTTTGAAGCTCACTCACTTTCACCACCCACTTCCCATCTGTATTCTTTCCTTTTTTAAGAAGCATTTGCAAAATTTCACACTTGTCTCCATCAAGAAGTGATCACAGGAAACATAGGAAAGATGGGAGAATGATCAAAGATTAGGAAAGGTCAGAAGGGGCTATTCTAGGAGATGATGAACGAGGGATGAACAAGAGAAAATGCCCATAACACAAAGTACAGAAATGACTGAAAATGGTGGACAAGCAGTTTCAATTATGGTGATTGGAAACTCATTCAGAGCACGTCAACTAATGCAGTGGGACACGAAGCTGGTGGACAATGAAACTAAGGTGCCCATGGCACTGAGTGAAGATACTGATAGAATAATATGTACTGTTAGAGACAAAACCATTAACAAATCTTATGGTCTAGTAGATGAGGATTTCAGAAAAGTGCAGAGTATACAAAATCAGTGTTTATTAGTAAAAAGGGAGTTAAAGAGAATGTTACATGCAAAGAGGTTGATGAATCAAAATTGATTGACATGAGGTGGGTGGCACCTAAATTAGAGAGATTAGTTAACCATGAGCTCAACGGATGTACATCTTAATAATTTTTGAATTGGATGAAGAACAAACACAAGATAAAGAGGAAAGGGAAGAGAAAGAAGAAATGATCATTGCAAGGTTACTAGAATTAATACACTTTTTTCATGTAAGCTTGCTATTTCCAGCATTAGAGAGGTGGCACCAGGAAAAGATGAAGAAATGACTCATTTGCTTGTACCTACTACAATTGAGACACCTTCTAGTTCCCCTACATCCAACAGACTGCAGACTTGCATATCTCTCCAAGACCCTTGCATTCACCTCCTTCACCACCCCACCCATAAACAAATAAAGTAGCTATGGTGACATCACACACCTCTGCTGCAGAACCACCTTCCTTGGAACCTCTCACCTTCCACCTCCTCCAACTTCTCCACATGCTTTACTTTCTTGATAAAAATCTTAACTGCTTCTAGTAGCTTTCTTACCACACCATATATTTGTAATACCTTCCAAAGAGAATCTCTATCAACCCTACCATATGCCATCTCTAGGTCTATTAACATCACATACATATCCTTCTTTTTTTCTAGGTACTTCTCATAAAATTCTTCAAAGCATACACCTGATCCACACATCTTCTACCGCTCCTAAAACTACTGTTCTTCCCTAATCAGAATCTCTGTGAATGAAACCGCAACCCTCCTGCATGTTCAGGCCCCGATCACTCAAAATCTTTTTCACTCCATCTTTCCACCTCCAATTTGGTCTCCCACTTCTCGTTCCCTCCACCTCTGACACACATATCCTCTTTGTCAATCTTTCCTCACTCATTCTCTCCATGTGACCAAACCATTTCAAAACATCCTCTTCTGCTCTCTCAACCACACTCTTTTTATTACCACACATCTCTCTTACCCTTTCATTACTTACTCGAACAAACCACCTCACACCACATATTGTCCTCAAACATCTCATTTCCAGCACATCCACCCTTCTCTGCACAACTCTATCCATAGCCCATGCCTCACAACCATATGACATTGTTGGAACCACTATTCCTTCAAACATACCCATTTTTGCTTTCCAAGATAACGTTTTTGACTTCCATACATTTATCCTCCTCTGTATTTTTGCTGTTTCTGCTGATTTTCAAAACCAGCTTCTTTCATCTCTTAATCAATTCATAAGGTAAAACTCCATGACATAAAAATGTGACCAACTTATTGAAAATCAATTTGGGCTGTGATGAGTTAATGAATTCATTTTCTGAGATATAAGAGGTCCTGAAGTTACATATGATTCCAAAAACAATTTTTCAAAATGATTTCAATACCGCACACTGAATAAAATATTCTAAGAAATTTCTCTGTTTAGGGCACAGCTTGTATTTCTACCCTGATTCTAGGGCTAATAAAAGCACAGCATATGGAAATGGCCATGTGCAATCTTTGTCAGCTTACTGGATGAAAACAGCTATTCAAAGGTGCTGGAAATTGGGACAGCAGGCAGATTAGAAACAAGCACTGTTTCTTTTATAGGATGGATAAATGGATAAAGTGGAAAGGAAAGGGTGGCTGATAGATGTGGTTTCTATGTACTGTATGCTTTAGATGTGGTTTCTATGTACTGTATGCTTTAGATGTGGTTTCTATGTACTGTATGCTTCCTTCAAGTCTTTCCTCTTAATCTTACAAAAGGGTCTTTGTAAACTTTTGAGTCACCCCAGAGGTGACCGTTCATTATACAGAAACAGTTTCAGCCAAATTACCTATGAAATGTATTTGGCCTGATTTATTTTTACCAGGTGACATCTTTGCAGCTTAGTATGTCATCACTTCTAACTCAAAACAAATAAAAACAGTAAAGACCAATTATCAACATACCTGGATCTACAACATAGTAGATGCCATCAATGGTGAGGGATGTCTCAGCAATATTGGTGGCAATAACAACCTTTCGTGATCCTGGTGGAGCTGGCTCAAATATTCTTGTTTGCATTTCTGATGGCAGTGCAGAATATACTGGCAATATAATTAGTTCTGGCACATCACTCCCAAGGGCTTTCATACGTTCATACAAAAGCTCACATGCCGTATCAATCTCCTCCTGACCAGTAAGGAAAACGAGGATATCTCCTGGAGGTTCAGACAGATGAATCTGCATGACAGTAATGAGTGCTGCATCTAAATAGTCTGTTTCTGGCTCCCTAGTGTATAAAATCTCCACAGGGAATGTACGGCCAGGAATTGTGAAGATTGGAGCTTGGTTGAAGTACTCTGAAAACTTAACGGCATCTAGGGTGGCAGATGTGACAATAAGCTGAAGTTCAGGTCTTTTTGCCACTGCTTGCTTCAATAGTCCAAACAAAACATCTGTATGGATACTCCTTTCATGAGCTTCATCCAGCATAATGCAAGTATATGCTGACATATCTGGGTCAATGAGACACTCTCTAAGTAACATACCATCTGTCATGTACTTGATGACTGTCTCTGAGCTTGTGCAATCCTCAAAACGAATGGTATAACCAACTTCCTGTCCTAACCTACATCCAAATTCTTCAGATACTCTCTTAGCAACTGACATGGCTGCCACTCTCCTTGGCTGAGTGCAGCCAATTTTACCTTTAGCAGTAAAACCTGCTTCAGCAAGGTACTGAGTCATTTGGGTTGTCTTTCCAGATCCAGTCTCACCAACAACAATGAGAATCTGGTTATCATCGACAGCCTTGATAAGCTGATCTCGCAGTTTGTAAATAGGAAGGCTTTGTCTTTGTTCTAAGAGGGACATGTTTGTTTTCTTGCCATAAGATCCTCTTGTACCACCTGAAAGAGAAAAAGAATAATGTTCTTAGGTTCACAGCTTATGCAAAGGACATTATTATAAAAATTCAGTGTCCTATGATACTGTCACTCATTCTAAATACTAATTTCAATCTATGACCTTTGATATTTCAGACTCTATTGTAAACTATGAATAAATAACTATACAAAATGGGTAATGTTTGGGAATATAAGCAAGTACTAACTAATAAGACACAATAATCAGAAGCAAATACATAAGAAACCAGTTTATATTTGATACATAATGGCAAATTGCATTCTATCTATCCATCTCTCTCTCTCTTGCTAACCCATTTCAGTGAGGTAGCACCTGGAAAACACAATCAGTCTCTAGCTGTCATGCGTAATGTACCAACACCACAGCTCCCTAACCACATCCATGCCCCACAGACCTTTCCATGGTTTACCCCAGACATTTCACATGTCCTGGTTCAGTCCATTGACAGCATGTCAACCCCGGTATACTACATCATTCCAATTCACTGCATTCCTTGCATACCTCTCACATTCCTATATGTTCAGGCTCCAATCACTCAAAATCTTTCTCACGCCATAATTCCACCTCCAGTTTGGTCTCCCACCTCGCCTTGTTCCCTCCACCTCTGACGCATATATATTATCTTTGTCAAACTTACCTCAATCATTCTCTCCACAGGTCCAAACCATTTCAACACATCCTCTTCTGCTTTCGCAACCACACTCTTTTCACCTCCATACATCTCTCTTACCCTTTCATTACTTAATCTATCAAACCACCTCATACCACATACTGTCCTCAAACATTTCATTTCCAATACATCCATCCTCCTCCATACACCCTATCTATAGCCCACGCCTCACAACCATATAATATTGTTGGAACTATCATTCCTTCAAACATACCCATTTTTGCTCTCAAAGATAATGGTGTCTCCTTCCACACATTCTTCATCGCTTCCAGAACCTTCACCTCACTTCCGCTTCCATGGTTCCATTTACTGCTAAGTCCACTCCCAGATAAAACACATCACTTCCTTCAATTTTTCTACATTCAAACTTACATCCCAATTAACTTGTTCCTCAACCCTACTGAACCAAATAACCTTGCTCTTATTCACATTTAGTCTCAACTTTCTCCTTTTACTCACTTTTCCAAACTCAGTTAGCAACTTCTGCAATTTCTCACTCTAATCAGCCAGACCAGTGTTGTATCATCGGCGAAAAAGAAGTGACTCACTTTCCAGGCCCTCTCATCCCGATCTGACTGCATCCTCGCCCCTCTCTCCAAAACTCTTGCATTCATCTCACTAACCAGCCCATCCATAAACAAAAAATAAACAACCATGGGGTCATCACACACCCCCCTGCTGCAGACCGACCATCACTGGGAACCAATCACTCTCCTCCCTTCCTACTTGTTCACAAGCCTTACATCCTTGGTAAAAACTTTTCACTGCTTCTAGCACCTTACCTGCCACACCATATACTCTTAAGACCTACAAAGTGTCTCTATCAACCCTATCACATACCTTCTCCAGATCCATAAATACTACATTGAAATTCATCTGTTTTTCTGAGTATTTTTCACACACATTCTTCAAAGCAAACACTTGACCCATACATCCTCTACCACTTCTGAAACCATATAGCTTCTCCTCAATCTGAGGCTCTGTGCATGCCTTCATCCTCTCAATCAATAGCCTCCCATACAGTTTTCCAGGAATACTCAACAAACTTATGCCTCTGTTGTTTGAACACACCTTTATCCCCTTTGCCTTCGTACAATGGCATTATGCATGCATTTTGCCACTCCTCAGGCACTTCATCATGATCCATACATAAGATGAATATCCTTACCATCCAATCAACAACATAATCACCCCTTTGTTAATAAATTCAATTGCAATACCATTCAAACCAACTGCCAGATTTCATCTTTCACAAAGCTTTCACTACCTCTTCTCTCTTGACCAAACCATTCTCCCTGACCCTCTGACTTCACACACCACCCTGACCAAAACACCTTAATCTTCCATGCTATCATCATTTTTAAGGCTTTTTCATGCCCATCTGAATATTTTTCACACCCTTTTTGCCCAAGTGTTAATGTTTGTGTACATGTATTATATAAGAGTAATCAATTAGCAAAAGCTGTAGTTTTTCAATCTGAATACAAATTTTACAATATGGAGCATACTTAAATGATGCTAGGTGAAAAAAGGGCAGAGTATACTGAAATATACATCTTTTAAGACTATCTTTTCAAACCCTAAAGGTGAAATTCAGGCCAAATGGTAGTTTTAAGGCCACTTCGACATTCCAGGCCTGAATTCTTAATCATGTAAAAATCAGACTTGCTGTTCCATACAAATACTGAACAAACATCCTCCACTATCTCTGTTCTCAGTCTCAACAGTCAGGTAGTGCTTATATCTAATTCCTCATTCTTTAAGCATAAATTCCATTAAACACCCTCACTAATTCTTAGAAAATCATCCTAACTGTTTGTATTCTCTCAGTCATCCTATGATTATACACTAAAGTTTCCATACAGAATTGAAAGTGAATGGGGCATATATTCTACCAAAATTCACCATGCATTATGGGTGACATGTTTTCCTTTTATCACATTCCTTAAGATCTCAAATTCTTCCTGTCTTTGAACATTATGATATCTTTGCCTTCATTCCACTATCAAAGGTGAAGGTGCTACCAAAACATTCAACATCCTTAACCTAACAATCCTGCGTTCATACTATGAGATTGAAAGTTCCAACTCTCCTTTCTCAATCACAATATCCTTGCTCATTTAAAATATGTCCGTTCATGTGGCTATCATGTAAGCAGTCAACTTCTGCTTGCACAATATCTTACAAAAATATTTGTGAAGAGAAAGGGAGCATCTTCAACAGCGAGCTAGCAAACAGGGAGTGGGGAAATAAGGTGGTACATACAGGAATTGAAAATGCATGACACACTCTAATATGTGGAGTTATACTGTTAATGAATCTGAAATCCTAGATCACTTTAATTGACAGGGGCCATCAAGATAAGTATCTTTCCTCAATAAACACTTTCCTTCTTAGTTGCATTATTCCTATGCTATGATACACCAATCTATTCTCTTCAAACATTTAATGTATTTTCGATATATTAAATCTGAACAATGTAAGCTAATCAATGCACAACAAACCTGTAATATGTCTTTTCCATTCTGGCACTTCCTGCTGCTGAGATGGCAACCCACGAGACATGGCAGCATCATTTCGCTGAGTTTCAGGAAGAGGATCATTCCAATTCTGGCCAAGGTTTGATGGCTGGGAATCCATTTCACTCTCCCTTTGAGCCATCTTTATTTCTCTACGCTCTTTTGCAAGAGCACTTTGCATCATAGCTGCCTGAGCTAAAGATCCATCAGGATTCTTCATGATCCTTACAGGGCTGAGTTCCTCTCTTACCCTACCATAACCACGCAAGAAAGCAGGCTCCTCCTCCACAAGTTCAATTTCCACATCTTCCTCATCATCATCCTCACCACCCATTACCCCCTGTTCCTCATCAAAGTCAGGTAATTCTGATTTGCTGATGCAATTGGCGGCCATCATCTGCTTCAGTTCCCATCGTTCAGGTGAAGAAATTCGATTAACACGTTTGTATGTTGCCAGGTCTTCTTCATCAGTACCTGAAAACAAACACAAAACAAGCTAAGCATGTATCACAAAAACCTGTCACAATACATAACAAAAGCAAAACTCAGCACAGAGTAAAAACACAGAAACACACATAAACTTCAAAAATAACAATGAAAAATTGTTTTTTTTTTTTTTTTCATTATACTTTGTCGCTCTCCTGCGTTTGCAAGGTAGCGCAAGGAAACAGACGAAAGAAATGGCCCAACCCCCCCCCATACACATGTATATACATACGTCCACACACGCAAATATACATACCTACACAGCTTTCCATGGTTTACCCCAGACGCTTCACATGCCCTGCTTCAATCCACTGACAGCACGTCAACCCCGGTATACCACATCGCTCCAATTCACTCTATTCCTTGCCCTCCTTTCACCCTCCTGCATGTTCAGGCCCCGATCACACAAAATCTTTTTCACTCCATCTTTCCACCTCCAATTTGGTCTCCCTCTTCTCCTTGTTCCCTCCACCTCCGACACATATATCCTCTTGGTCAATCTTTCCTCACTCATCCTCTCCATGTGCCCAAACCACTTCAAAACACCCTCTTCTGCTCTCTCAACCACGCTCTTTTTATTTCCACACATCTCTCTTACCCTTACGTTACTCACTCGATCAAACCACCTCACACCACACATTGTCCTCAAACATCTCATTTCCAGCACATCCATCCTCCTGCGCACAACTCTATCCATAGGCCATGCCTCGCAACCATACAACATTGTTGGAACCACTATTCCTTCAAACATTCCCATTTTTGCTTTCCGAGATAATGTTCTCGACTTCCACACATTCTTCAAGGCCCCCAGGATTTTCGCCCCCTCCCCCACCCTATGATCCACTTCCGCTTCCATGGTTCCATCCGCTGCCAGATCCACTCCCAGATATCTAAAACACTTCACTTCCTCCAGTTTTTCTCCATTCAAACTCACCTCCCAATTGACTTGACCCTCAACCCTACTGTACCTAATAACCTTGCTCTTATTCACATTTACTCTGAAGTTATATAACTTATTTCTTTATAATTAACCCATGACCATTCTCTAAAATGGCTTTGGTGTTATTCCATGATCCCCTGCAGGAAATATCATCATGAACTCCATTCCTAATTTTCATGGAACTGTTACAGTACTTACAGCCTCTGAAAATCACACAGATCCTAAATTCATGTCAAGTGTGATGAGGTGATAAATGGACTTATACACTTATACAAATGCTTCTTACTTTTTTGATGTGCACACCAAGCTAATTTGTCATGTGAAACCAACATCTCCATTCACACCATCTCTGTAAGAAAAAAGTTTAAACTGCACCCAAACTCCCTGTTATTGCCCTGATATCTGCATTTGTAATACTGCTAGCCTTTATCAGTTCTCTTACTACATCTATCCATCTCTTCTATACTCTACCTTTCATCCTTGTATCTTGAATGTATTATAAGTCTTTTGAAGAATCTATAATCTTTTATGCTTTCTAAATGGCCATACTTTCATTCAAACAATCTTTCAAACCAATATCCACATGAAAAGTGAGAAAGCATGCCAAGTGGCTTGGTGAAGAGAGATGTGATAAAAATCTTGTATATGATAAAATGTGGCAAGGCAGCTGGAGTGGATGGTACTGCAGTTGAATTTCTTAAGGGGTGACTGTGTTGTTGACTGGTTACTCACAGTTCTGTAGCACAATGGCACTCACTCCATCTAAGCTCATACAGACAGCTACAAGAGCATCCCCGTTCCAACCATTCTGAGCATTATCAATAATCAACAGACTGCTACCCCAGTGTTTGCCTAAGAACTGCCTGCTTAATCCTTATTCTTCTTGTTTTAGTGTGACCCTCTTTAATGTGTGTAGTTTCTCTATATATTTTGATTTATTGGCTGCAGTCAGTTCAATAAACATTTCATTTATCATTAACAACTGACACAGAAAGAGACTGGGATAAAGGAGAGCACATACCAGTAGAAAGAAAAAGATTGATAAGTATGAGGAAATCGAAGATGTCTACGGGGCAGCATGAGTGTAAAAAGTAGTCATCCAACTATCCAAAGTAGGACAGATCAGGTAATAAAATAAATCAGAGTCTATGTAATAAAGAATACAAGAAACCTAGTTAGTACTGAAACAAACTGAGCCACTGAAGAGATTCATGAAGAGAAAGAGTACAATGGAACATGATATATTTCAAGAAATACACAGTGAAATAATAGGCAGTCAAGGAGGATTCAATTCATGTACTCAGCCAAGGGAATAGTCCTTTTGATATGGAGCTTTTTTTTCTCTTTAGTGCTCTACCAGCAAATGTCAAAAGTAATATGGACCAGCCAGATGATAATTTCAACATACATAAAACTAGGACATTTAGGTTAATATCCACTTACCTTTTGTTAGTTCCATGAGAGACATGGGTCTGTCTGGATTTCTCATAGAATCCTCCTCCTGGACACTGCCACCCACAGGAGCAACATTAGGGTTGAGATCCTCACCCGTCTCCTGGTCAACATCTTTCATAGAAAGTGAGGTCTTCTGACCCGTAAAGGATAGCACCTTCACCTGTTTACAATATACAAAATAATCTATACACTATGAAATAGCAATCTACTACTGTTAAAGAGGAAAATTCTATATTGAAATGAACAAAAAATACATGAAAGACCCTTGCAGGTGTTATTCTTAGTTTTTGAAAACACTACACTGTGCTTCACACTGACGTTTCTATGTGTATTCCGAAAAAAATACTATCTGAGTACTGTGAAGCTTTCACAGAACTACTTAAGTATTCTACCTTTTGATGCTAAAGTATTCTACCTTTTAACAGGGTGTCAAACACTGTAAAGTCAGTCTTGTGGGTATCTAAATGAACAGAGGCAGGTTACTAAAGGTACTAAACCATCTGCAGTAGCAGTATGAAAGCTGTCTACTGATTGAGGATAAACTTAAAAAATAACCCTTTTGCATATGAAGTTGACTGTGTTGACCACAGAGATTTGTTCAGGCAAAAAAAAGTCCTCTATGTAAATTCTAGCATAACATGCCATGCACTATCATAATACAGCCCTATTCCTACGCAATGTAAATGTTGTAAACAAGGCTCAAAGCACTCTCCCTTTTCCAATGTTATACCGATATTTTATATAAAAATTTATCTAATATAGAGCTGTGCACATATTATATACATGTATATGTGTATATGTATATATATATGTAAATGGACAGAATGAGTAAGGAAAGAATGACAAACAGGATATATGTGTCAGAGGTGGAGCGAATGAGAAGAAGCAGGAGACTAAATTGGAGGTGGAAGGATGGAGTGAAAAAGATTTTGAGCAATCGGGGCCTGAACATACAGGAGGGTAAAAGGTGTGTGAGGAATAGAGTAAATTGGAACGATGTAGTATACCGGGGTGGACGTGCTGTCAAGGGATTGAACCAGGGCATGTGAAAAGTCTGGGGTAAACCATGGAAAATTTGTGGGGCCTGGATGTGGAAAGGGAGCTGTGGTCACAGTGCATTATACATGATACCTAGAGAGTAAGTGTGAACGAATGTGGCATTTTTTTTGTCTTTTCCAAACGCTACCTCACGTGCGTTCCAGGGGGATGCTATTTCATGTGTGGCGGGGTGGTGACGGAAGTGGATGAAGGCAGCAAGTATGAATACGTACATGTGTATAAATGTATATGTGTATGTGTGGGCATTTATGTATATACATGTGTATGTGGGTGGGTTGGGCCATTCTTTCGTCTGTTTTCTTGCACTACCTCACTAACGTGGGAGACAGCGATTAAGTATAATAATAATAATAATAATATTTATATTTATCTATTATACTTTGTTGCTGTCTCCTGTGTTAGCGAGGTAGCGCAAGGAAACAGACAAAAGAATGGCCCAACCCACCAACATACACATATATATATACATACACGTCCACACACGCACATATCCATACCTATAAATCTCAACCTATACATATATAAATATATACACACACACACAGACATATACATATATACACATGCACATAATTCATACTGTCTGCCTTTCTTCATTCCTGTCGCCACCCTGCCACACAATGAAATCCCCCCCGCTGCATGTGTGCGAGGTAACGCTAGGAAAAGACAACAAAGGCCACATTCGTTCACACTCAGTCTCTAGCTGTCATGTAATAATGCACCAAAACCACAGCTTCCTTTCCACATCCAGGCCCCACAGAACTTTCCATGGTTTACCCCAGACGCTTCACATGCCCTGGTTCAATCCATTGACAGTACGTCAACCCCGGTATACCACATTGTTCCAATTCACTCTATTCCTTGCACGCCTTTCACCCTCCTGCATGTTCAGGTCCCGATCACACAAAATCTTTTTCACTCCATCCTTCCACCTCCAATTTGGTCCCCCACTTCTCCTCGTTCCCTCCACCTCTGACACATATATCCTCTTGGTCAATCTTTCCTCACTCATTATCTCCATGTGACCAAACCATTTCAAAACACCCTCTTCTGCTCTCTCAACCACACTCTTTTTATTTCCACACATCTCTTGAAAATTCTGGGAGCCCTGAAGAATGTTTGGAAGTTGAGAACATTATCTCGGAAAGCAAAAATGGGTATGTTTGAAGGAATAGTGGTTCCAACAATGTTGTATGGTTGTGAGGTGTGGGCTATCGATAGAGTTGTGCACAGGAGGGTGGATGTGCTGGAATTGAGATGTTTGAGGACAATATGTGGTGTGAGGTGGTTTGATCGAGTAAGTAATGTAAGAGTGAGAGAGATGTGTGGAAATAAAAAGAGTATGGTTGAGAGAGCAGAAGAGGGAGTTTTGAAATGGTTTGGTCACATGGAGAGAAAGAGTGAGGAAAGATTGACAAAGAGGATATATGTGTCAGGGATGGAGGGAACGAGGAGAAGTGGGAGACCATATTGGAGGTGGAAAGATGGAGTGAAAAAGATTTTGAGTGATTGGGGCCTGAACATGCAGGAGGGTGAAAGGCGTGCAAGGAATAGAGTGAATTGGAATGATGTGGTATACCGGGGTCGACGTGCTGTCAATGGATTGAATCAGGGCATGTGAAGCGTCTGGGGTAAACCATGGAAAGTTCTGTGGGGCCTGGATGTGGAAAGGGAGCTGTGGTTTCGGTGCATTATTACATGACAGCTAGAGACTGAGTGTGAACGAATGGGGCCTTTGTTGTCTTTTCCTAGCGCTACCCCGCACACATGAGGGGGGAGGGGGTTGTTATTCCATGTGTGGCGAGGTGGCGATGGGAATAAAATAAAGGCAGACAGTATGAATTATGTACATGTGTATATATGTATGTGTCAGTGTGTATATATATATATATGTGTACATTGACATGTATAGGTATGTATAGTTGC
Source organism: Panulirus ornatus (assembly GCF_036320965.1). Taxonomy (NCBI): domain Eukaryota; kingdom Metazoa; phylum Arthropoda; class Malacostraca; order Decapoda; family Palinuridae; genus Panulirus; species Panulirus ornatus. The sequence continues at coordinate 58,976,437 of NC_092241.1, forward strand.
GTGTGTGGACGTGTATGTATATACATGTGTACGTGGGTGGGTTGGGCCATTTCTTTCGTCTGTTTCCTTGCGCTACCTCACTAATGCGCGAGACAGCGACAAAGCAAAATAATAAATTCTTCAAAGCAAACACCTGATCCACACATCCTCTACCACTTCTGAAACCACACTGCTCTTCCCCAATCTGATGCTCTGTACATGCCTTCACCCTCTCAATCAATACCCTCCCATATAATTTCCCAGGAATACTCAACAAACTTATACCTCTGTAATTTGAGCACTCACTTTTATCCTCTTTGCCTTTGTACAATGGCACTATGCAAGCATTCCGCCAATCCTCAGGCACCTCACCATGAGTCATACATACATTAAATAACCTTACCAATCAGTCAACAATACAGTCACCCCCTTTTTTTAATAAATTTCACTGCGATACCATCCAAATCCGATGCCTTGCTGGCTTTCATCTTCCGCTAAGCTTTTACTGCCTCTTCTCTGTTTACCAAATCATTCTCCCTAACCCTCTTGCATACACATATATATATACATAAATGCCCATACACGCACATATACATTTCAACATATACACACATATACATACACAGACATATACACACGTACATATTCATGCATGCTGCCTTCATGCATTCCCATTGCCACCCTGCCACACAGGAAATAGCCCCCCTTCCAGTGAGGAAGTGCTTGGGAAAGACAAAAAGGCCACATATGTTCACACTCAGTCTCTAGCTGTCACATATAATGTACCGAAACCACAGCTCCCTCTCCACATCCAGGCCCCACAGACCTTTCCATGGTTTACTCCAGACACTTCACATGCCCTGATTCAACCCACTGACAGCACGTTGACCCTGGTATGCCACATCGTTCCAATTCACTCTATTCCTTGCACTCCTTTCACCCTCCTGTATGTTCAGACCCCAATCACAAGTATCTATGATGCGATTTTCTTGTGTTGACAGGCTAACGAGTAGCACTCACTGCTTGTCTTACGTGCTGGATAATGCTGTTTCTTTCAATTGCTACTCCTCTACTCATCACAGATTGTGGAAATGGAAGGATGGAGTGGGGAAGGCTCTGAGTTATTGGAAGCTGAACATTCAGGACTGTGAAAAGTGTACATGGGACTGAGTGAAAAAGAACAATGTGGTATACAGGGGCGACATGCTGTCAATGAGCTGAACCATGACATATGAAGAGGTCAAGAGAAACCACAGAATGGTTTGTGGGCTTGGTTATAGATTGAGGCACTGATTTCAGAGTATCATTCATGACAGATACAGGAGATGTGAGCAAATGAGGCCATCCTATGTCACTTCCTGGTGCTACCTCATTAATGTGGGAAATGGTGAATAAGTAAAAAAAAAAAAAAATGTTTATAAAATTCACGTTGATAACAAAGGACTAAACATATTAAAAATGCTGAAGGTGATATGTTTAATGTACGACACTGAAAAAAAAGAAAATATGAATATTTTCAACAGACGTGAAAAACTGGCACAACCAATACAGACCTTCACTTTCTGACCACGCATGACCACATCAGAAACATTGGTAACACGTCCCTCTCGCCTCAGTTGTGAAATATGTACAAGACCTTCAAGTCGGCGGCGTAAACCCTCTAGTTGTACAAAACAGCCAAAGTTCAAGATGTTTGTCACTTTTCCCTCATACATCTGCATAAATATGTCAAAAAGCTCATTACACAAAAATAATAAGTACATGTACTTTCAAAATCATATATACTAATTCATAATCATTCTATATATAATTGACCTAATTTTCTACTATGACCAAATAAGAAGTCAATGCAAATCTTTACACATTCACCCATGTTGACATCCCTGTAAACCAGCTCGACCTTCGCTCTTATCTTCTGTCTTCTCCAATATCTTTTCTTCCTCACTTCCTTCCCAAATGCTCTTACAGTAGGTCTCCCAACACCATTTCCCTCTACACACCCACACAACAGCAACATTTGATCTTTAGATCAACAAAACTAATCTTCAAAAAATCCCTTTTACATTTTCAGTCACTCCTGATTTTGCATTTACTTCTCATGCCTATCAACCAGACTATATTATAAACCGAATCAAATGATGTTTAACACAAATTGTACATTTCACACATTCATTTGGTATGTCAAATGAAATATTTCAAGCCTTACACAATTCACTCATCATTTCTGTCCACTTCTTCTGCAGTCTATTTCCAACTTCAATACTATATTTATCCTCTTGACCAAGCTATCATCTGGAATGCATCTTTAAAGTTTCATACATGTGTATAGCTAATGACTTCTACACACATATTTCTCATATCTTCATTCTTTATCTATTCACCTGATTCCAATAATACAATAAATGCTATCCATCTCTATTGCTCTTACTCTTTACCAACCTTAACTTAATCAAAGGTTTCTCAGTGACACAGTCGAGTTGGAACAAGCACTCCACCATGTAAACTACACACTAAAATTCTTCCCATTTACCCAAGCTTACAGTGAATCTCTAATTCTTCTAACTACATGGTTCTACTTGAGTTTAACTCTGCCATTACTATCTTTACTAATAGTGAATCCCATACATGAGATATGAACTTATACACAACTTTCAGTTTTTTCCACTAAAAATTATGTTACCTATAACAATCAGTCTTTTTCAAAACAAAGAATTTTTCATAGCACACTTTTACTTTTAAAACTCTCTTCCTGGACAAGTAAAAACTACATAGCATTCCATCCAATGCCTCCTTGAATTTAGCTAAAAGAATAGCATTATTTGCATACAACAATTATGATAATTTTCATTTTGTTCCATTAAGACTCAGGAGCATAAAACAATTACCTGACCTCACTCTCATAAAATGCCCTATCCATAAAAACATGACACAACTTTAAGCAAAGCTCTATTCACCTTTCCTACAACAGGATTCTCATCTGGAGGACGATTCACAAACACATCTCTATTGCCCAAGCGATTCCTATTCTGGTCTCTTTCACGACTTCTGCTTCTGCTATGCCTGCTGTATTTGTCTCTACCCCGAGATCTACTCCTGTCTCTTCTGTCTCGATCCTTTCTTGAATGATGCCTATCTCTGTTATATTCCCTTTCATGACTCTCTCTCTCTGTACTATGACGACGTTTTCTTCTTTCTCTGTCCCTGCTATCACTTCGATTTCTTTTGTCTCTGTCTCGACTGTGACTTCGATCTCTCCTGCTCCTGTGTCTCTCCTGACTTCTTGACCTTCTTCGTTCTCTTTCTCTGTCCCATCTATCCATTTCTCTGCTGCGACTTCTACTTCTCCTCCTTTCCTTTGACCTTGATTTTCTCTTTCGTTCTCTACTTTGACTTCTGCTTCTAGTTACTTCATGCTGCTTGGATGGAGCATGAAATTCTAGAAAAGCCATGAGATCATCCACTTCTGATTCTGTGTTCCTTTTGATTTTCTTTACATCCAGTTCAGGTTCCTTTTTAATTTTCTTATCACTCTTTTCTCTTTCCTTCTCTCTATCTTTGTCCTTTTTCTTCTTTTTCTCTTTCCTTTTATCCTCCTCTTTTTCTCTGTCCCTATTTCTGTCTGCTTCAGGAATTTCTTCTTTTACTTTTACTTCTTGTTTAACCTCATTATCCAACATATGGAGGACCTTTGGGTCATTTGGCATTGCTAAGAAAGGCAATAATGCTCGTTTTCTTTCTTTTTCTGTTTTAGGTTTGTCTCCCTCCTCTTTGATCTTGCCACTTGTAGGAGGGGCTGTCAGTGAAGGCATCATGTGCTGAATTAGTCGCCACAGGCTTTCAACAAATGAATCCTGAAAACAGCAATAAAACAATAGTCAGAATAGAGTCATACATTAATTTTTTTATATTTACAATTTTCACACTAAGCTATAGACTAAAGTGAAAGTTAAAGTGAGACCTAACACCAGAAAGACAGTTGGGCAATGAGAGAGATAAGGTAATCCATAAATACCTGCCATGCTATGCAAGAAACACAAAAATCATAGCATAGTTGCCAGCAAACTACTACAAATAACTAACAAGCATACCTTAGTTTTTCACAAACTATTAATCCAGTGACTGCTTCTACTCAATATTCATTGTGTCCCTAATGCAGCATTTTTCAAAAAATCTAGCTCTTTGTCTTACCATTCGAAAGACCATATATTTCTGAAGAAATCTATATATCTATCTATTTTCATTTCTCTATAATCTATCTATAATTACCCCATGACCAGTTTCCATGGAAGTCCTGATATCACTGCAGGATATCTTTCAAAAGGCTCCCGAAGCCCAAAGCTGCACAATTTCCGGAAGTAGGGAAAGTAGACTCCTTTGGAGTGAAAAAAAGCCCTTGACAAGACTGGCTAAAACTGTCAGACGTACAATGTATCCCTCTTTTTGGGATAATGTATACATATTTCACTATGCAATCATGTAACCATTTCCAATTATATAAGTTTCATGTCTTTTATATATCGATATATAATCTACATAAGGTAAATCTTTATACAGCGGTCCCTTGCAACTGTGAGCGTTACAATCCTGGAAAACCCTGTGGTTAGCAACTGCATGGTTGGTGAGGTACTGAGTCTATTGGAAATGGGGGTTAGGGGAAATGACCTGTGAAAGACATACCTTAAGACCTATAATGAACACTTCAAGATTAAAAATCAGCATGTTATACCTCAGAAACAACAGGTTTATTCTATAAAAGTTATATGAAACGATGTTCAAAACTAAAGAAAAGTTAAAAAAGAAATATTGCGTACAGAATAATGGCAGTGCATCACTTTGACTGGAACTACAAACTGAATTAGAAAACTTTGTTAGGATTACATGATGGAGGGTAGATGAAGCAGCAGGCTTGAAGAATTGAGATAACAGGAAGCAATCTAGAAAGACTGAGTTGATACAGTGATGGAATAGGTAAGAGAAAAGCATCCTTAAGCATAAAACACAGACAAATGAAATGAACAATTTCCAATGACAAAATTATGGTAAACAGCCTTATCTATAGGTTAATGATAAAAATATTTGAAATCAAGGCACTACAATAAAACATTGCTGTTTTTACTTTACCGCAAACTGATCTCCCCCATTTTCCGCAAGCTCCTTTTTGAATTTATCCAGTCGTTTACTCCTCTCAGCAAGGGAGATGATGAACTCAGCTGCAAAGAGATGTATAATCAAAATCCACTAACACTGTGCATTATGATCAAAGGTAATCAATGACACTTTATGACTGAAGGTGGACTGACTTTCAGGTAAATACAAAACTGACTGGATATACAGTGCGCTACTCAACATGTCATCAATGATTACAAGACATACTTGTAAATTTTTTTTTCTTTTTTGCTTTGTCGCTGTCTCCTGCGTTTGCGAGGTAGCGCAAGGAAACAGACGAAAGAAATGGCCCAACCCACCCCCATACACATGTATATACATACGTCCACACACGCAAATATACATACCTACACAGCTTTCCATGGTTTACACCAGACGCTTCACATGCCCTGATTCAATCCACTGACAGCACGTCAACCCCAGTATACCACATCAATCCAATTCACTCTATTCCTTGCCCTCCTTTCACCCTCCTGCATGTTCAGGCCCCGATCACACAAAATCTTTTTCACTCCATCTTTCCACCTCCAATTTGGTCTCCCACTTCTCCTCGTTCCCTCCACCTCCGACACATATATCCTCTTGGTCAATCTTTCCTCACTCATTCTCTCCATGTGCCCAAACCATTTCAAAACACCCTCTTCTGCTCTCATAACCACGCTCTTTTTATTTCCACACATCTCTCTTACCTTTACGCTACTTACTCGATCAAACCACCTCACACCACACATTGTCCTTAAACATCTCATTTCCAGCACATCCATCCTCCTGCGCACAACCCTATCCACAGCCCACGCCTCACAACCATACAACATTGTTGGAACCACTATTCCTTCAAACATACCCATTTTTGCTTTCCGAGATAATGTTCTCGACTTCCACACATTCTTCAAGGCTCCCAGGATTTTCGCCCCCTCCCCCACCCTATGATTCACTTCCGCTTCCATGGTTCCATCCGCTGCCAGATCCACTTCCAGATATCTAAAACACTTTACTTCCTCCAGTTTTTCTCCATTCAAACTTACCTCCCAATTGACTTGACCCTCAACCCTACTGTACCTAATTACCTTGCTCTTATTCACATTTACTCTTAACTTTCTTCTTTCACACACTTTACCAAACTCAGTCACCAGCTTCTGCAGTTTCTCACATGAATCAGCCACCAGTGCTGTATCATCAGCGAACAACAACCGACTCACTTCCCAAGCTCTCCCATCCCCAACAGACTTCATACTTGCCCCTCTTTCCAAAACTCTTGCATTCACCTCCCTAACAACCCCATCCATAAACAAATTAAACAACCATTGAGACATCACACACCCCTGCCACAAACCTACATTCACTGAGAACCAATCACTTTCCTCTCTTCCTACACGTACACATGCCTTAGATCCTCGATAAAAACTTTTCACTGCTTCTAACAACTTGCCTCCCACACCATATATTCTTAATACCTTCCACACAGCATCTCTATCAACTCTATCATATGCCCTCTCCAGATCCATAAATGCTACATACAAATCCATTTGCTTTTCTAAGTATTTCTCACATACATTCTTCAAAGCAAATACCTGATCCACACATCCTCTACCACTTCTGAAACCACACTGCTCTACCCCACGACAAGACAAGTGCGTAAGACAAGGGAGCAAATGGGAACTTCAGTGAAGGGCGCAAATGGGGAGGTGATAACAAGTAGTGGTGATGTGAGAAGGAGATGGAGTGAGTATTTTGAAGGTTTGTTGAATGTGTTTGATGATAGAGTGGCAGATACAGAGTGTTTTGGTCGAGGTGGTGTGCAGAGTGAGAGGGTTAGGAAATGATTTGGTAAACAGAGAAGAGGTAGTAAAAGCTTTGCGGAAGATGAAAGCTGGCAAGGCAGCAGGTTTGGACGGTATTGCGGTGGAATTTATGAAAAAAGGGGGTGACTGTATTATTGACTGGTTGGTAAGGATATTTAATGTATGTATGACTCATAGTGAGGTGCCTGAGGATTGGCAGAATGCGTGCATAGTGCCATTGTACAAATGCAAAGGGGATAAGAGTGAGTGCTCAAATTACAGAGGTATAAGTTTGTTGAGTATTCCTGGTAAATTATATGGGAGGGTATTGATTGAGAGGGTGAAGGCATGTACTTGTAAATATATGTGTATATACATATATGTCTGTGTATGTATATGCATGTATACATTAAAATGTATAGGTATGTACATGTGCATAGGCGTTTATGTATATACATGTGTATGTGGGTGGGTTGGGCCATTCTTTCGTCTGTTTCCTTGTGCTACCTCGCTAATGCGGGAGCAGCGTTTAAGTATACATAAAAAAAACTAGTAGATAATACTAAATACATAGACAAATATATATATAGTGACTACCTAGCAAGCAGTGGCAACTACAGAATATGCAAGCATACCATATGAGCCTGCCTTAGTAGCAGTTCAGCTGCTTTAGCGGGTGGGATTTCCCTATAATGCTTCCAACTCATTCCCTAGATTTTCATTATTTTTCCCTTTTCGTACCTCTACCACCTCTTATGGATGGAAATACTCACCTTACAAGTGAAAAAACAGCTTCTGTAATTGCACTTTACAAAGGAAATAAGACACTTAAGGAAATTTCAAATATTATGCGAGTGAGCTCGAGATCAGTATAACGAAATGTTAAGAAATCTGATGAGAACAGCAGCATGTGAAATTCCCTGGCAGTACAAGAAAAACCTTCCAGCATATTCTGAATGTTCTTAAACTTCAAGATCCACGCTTGAATGCACAAGAATTTAAAGAAGGAACCATAGACTGCTTAGAGATGTGTCAGTAAGGACAGTGCAGCGCCACTTACACAAGGACCTCAAGTTCCGGACCTGCAAGCTGCTTCACAAACTGCTTGTAACCCAAAGGCGCCAGAAGAAAAAGTAAATTTTTGCAAGAAATATGTCGAATGGGACACGGTTAATTTAGAAATGTCTTGTGGAGTCATGAGTCCATTTTTTCTGTGACAGGTGGCCGTGTTGGGTATGCACACAGTTGACCAGGTTGTGACCCATTTGACCCTGTGACCCATTTGACCACAAGTACAATGCAAGCACTGTAAAGTTCCCTGTTTCATTTATGGTATGGGATTGTTTCAATTATTATGATGCTGGGAACTTGTAGTGTTGCCAAAGAATGAAATTATGAACAAATATAGTTATCTTGAGCTACTGTACGACCATTTTCCAGATTCGTTCACAAAGTGCAAGGCCAAAGTGTTCATGCAGGATGGGGCTCCCTATCACCTGGTAAACAAGTCAGTGATTGGCTTAAGGACTGTGCTGTGGAGATTTTCAGTGACTGGCCTAGGAATTCATTGAATTTGAATCCAACAGAAAACTTGTGGACACATGAAAATTAAATTACCTAACAGGGATACTATGTCACTACCTAAACAGGAGGCGGAATTTTGTGAAATTTTGGAAAAGAATCTTGCTGATTTAGTTCCTGGTCATCTTGAGTGTATTAAGAGGAAAGAGAAACAAATGAAGCACTAGTTGGAGGTGAATACAGTAAATACACAGTTTTCATGGCTTTCTTTCATGTTTATTCTTGATGGCTGAGCCACAGCCCCCTCATGCCTACTTCACTGGCTGGCACTGTATAACTAAGCTACAAAAGGAACAAGGAAAAGACGAACTATGTTGAAGAAAGAAGTTCTGTGAGATAGTACTCTGATAATACAACCCTGTCAAAGATTAATTTTCACATGTGGTGTAACTGTAAGCAGCCTTAAGTAGCTTGTTATATCAAGATTATCAAAGGACTGGGCCTTTGAGGGAATATCTTCACCTGGCCCCCTTCTCTGTTCCTCTTTTGGAAAAAAAAAAAAAAAAGAGAGGGGAGGATTTCCAGCTCCCCGCTCCCTCCCCTTTTAGTTGCCTTCTACGACACGCAGGGAATATGTGGGAAGTATTCTTTCTCCCCTATCCCAAGGGATAATATATACATATATATGCTACAGATACATATATATGCTATAGATAATATATGCTATAAATAGAGTTGTGCAGAGGAGGGTGGATGTGCTGGAAATGAGATGTTTGAGGACAATATGTGGTGTGAACTGGTTTGATCGAGTAAGTAATGAAAGGGGAAGAGAGATGTGTGGTAATAAAAAGAGTGTGCTTGAGAAAGAAGAGGGTGTTTTGAAATGGTTTGGCCACATGGAGAGAATGAGCGAGGAAAGATAGACCAAGAGGATATGTGTGTCAGAGGTGGAGGGAACGAGGAGAAGTGGGAGACCAAATTGGAGGTGGAAAGATGGAGTGAAAAAGATTTTGAGTGATCGGAGCCTGAACATGCATGAGAGTGAAAGGCGTGCAAGGAATAGAGTGAATTGGAACAATGTGGTATACCGGGGTCAACGTGCTGTCAATGGATTGAACCAGGGTATGTGGAGCGTCTAGGGTAATCCATGAAAATTTTGTGGGGTCTGGACGTGGAAAGGGAGCTGTGGCTTCGGTGCATTCTACATGACAGCTAGAGACTGAGTGTGAATGAATGTGGCCTTTGTTATCTTTTCCTAGCGCTACCTCGCGCACATGCTGGGGGAGGGGGCTGTTATTTCATGTGTGGCGGCGTGGCGACGGGAATTAATAAGGGCAGACAGTATGAATTATGTATATGTGTGTATGTGTATATGTCTGGGTGCGTATATACATATGTATATATATATATATATATATATATATATATATATATATATATATATATATATACATATATATGTTGAGATGTATAGGTATGTATATGTGCGTGTGAGGACGTGTATGTATATACATGTGTATGAGGGTGGGTTGGGCCGTTCTTTCGTTTGTTTCCTTGCGCTACCTCGCTAACGTGGGAGACAGCGACGGAGTATAATAAAAAAAAAATACTAACAATGCATATGCGTTTTGCCATATAAATTCAAATACAAATCCATGTCTAAAATTTTCAATTAGCTGCTTGAATCAAAGACTCACTTCCCTGTAAAAATAAATAAAAGGTAGTTATATTCAGACAGATAGCATGAAAACTCACCCACATCCTTATCATTTAATCCTAAATGGTTCTCCAACTCAACACAAATTTTGGAGACCAATGAGAGTCTTTCAAGTTTTGACAGATCTTCCATTGTGGGTCACAGACGGCGCAGGATCACGAATCCGGGGCAAACACACCTTCTCCTTCTTCCTAAAACTTTAAATGATCTGATCATATGTTCAAGTCAAAATCAATCACATGGTGCACGGTTAATACAACTATCATAGTAAAGCTTTCCTATTACAATCACAAACAAAACAAAAACAAAGTCGTAAGGCATCATTCATATCTAGCAAAATATTATTCATGTCACAAACTCCAAAAACGAGAAAAATAAGCAATATGTATTGAGAACAATAAAATTAAGCATATAAGATTTATTTATTGTAATTACATAATTCATTAAATTTTTTAATAAACTTGAAGAACTATTTCACTGGATGAAAACTAACGAACGTCAGAAAACTACGAGCTCAAAAGATTTTATACACGAATGAGATAAATAGATCATGAATAAATAGAAACAATTATCTATGTGATTATCTATCTCTGTGGCATCATACTTTCGTTCATATGACACCAACTTTAAACTCCAAACTGGCTTTTCATCATTATGAAATCATCTTAATTTGTATTTAGTTCATTTGTATTTTTCTACTGTCCTTGTTTTATTGCGTGGTGTCATCAATCATTTTTGATGCAATACAAGGACCACACTGAAAATAAGCATATCTGCACACTTCCTGTGTAGTCCTCGGTGAAAGATTCATAAATGTACATCGCATATGCATTTCGCCAAACAGACCCAAACATTCATGAACGTTTCAAATGTACGCAACTGCTTTTGTTTAGTTATGGAAGAATATATAGATCGCCTGGTTTCATTTTTTTACTGACTGATTCCCCTACAGAACGCATAGAACATTGAACAAATGACAGATAATTCAGGATATATTCAAAGATATATATTTTTTGTTAGCGTAGACGGCACAGGCAGAGGCGCTAATCAAGGCCATTCCTTGCGCTTCCTCGCTAACGCGGGAGAGGGCGATTAAGTATAATAAATAAGATATATATATATATATATATATATATATATATATATATATATATATATATATTATTTATTTATTTTGCTTTGTCGCTGTCTCCCGCGTTAGCGAGGTAGCGCAAGGAAACAGACGAAAGAAAGGCCCAATCCACCCCCATACACATGTATATACATACACGTCCTCACACGCAAATATACATACTTATACATCTCAACATATACATATATATATATACACACACAGACATATACATATATACACATGTACACAATTCATACTGTCTGCCTTTATTCATTCCCATCGCCACCTCGCCACACATGAAATAACAACCCCCTCCCCACTCATGTGTGCGAGGTAGCGCTAGGAAAAGACAACAAAGGCCCCATTCGTTCACACTCAGTCTCTAGCTGTCATGTAATAATGCACCGAAACCACAGCTCCCTTTCCACATCTAGGCCCCACAGAACTTTCCATGGTTTACCCCAGACGCTTCACATGCCCTGATTCAATCCATTGACAGTACGTCGACCCCGGTATACCACATCATTCCAATTCACTCTATTCCTTGCACGCCTTTCACCCCCCTGCATGTTCAGGCCCCGATCACTCAAAATCTTTTTCACTCCATCTTTCCACCTCCAATTTGGTCTCCCACTTCTCCTCGTTCCCTCCACCTCTGACACATATATCCTCTTTGTCAATCTTTCCTTACTCATTCTCTCCATGTGACCAAATCATTTCAAAACACCCTCTTCTTCTCCCTCAACCACACTCTTTTTATTACAACACATCTCTCTTACCCTATTATTACTTACTCGATCAAACCACCTCACACCACATATTGTCCTCAAACATCTCATTTCCAGCACATCCACCCTCCTGCGCAAAACTCTATCGATAGCCCACACCTCGCAACCATACAACATTGTTGGAACCACTATTCCTTACATACCCCTTTTTGATTTCCGAGATAATGTTCTCGACTTCCACAAATTCTTCAAGGCTCCCAGAATTTTCGCCCCTTCCCCCACCCTATGAGTCACTTCCGCTTCCATGGTTCCATCCGCTGCCAAATCCACTCCCAGATATCTAAAACACTTCACTTCCTCCAGTTTTTCTCCATTCAAACTTACATCCCAATTGACTTGACCCTCAACCCTACTGTACCTAATAACCTTGCTCTTATTCACATTTACTCCCAACTTTCCTCTTTCACACACTTAACCAAACTCAGTCACCAGCTTCTGCAGTTTCTCACATGAATCAGCCACCAGCGCTGTATCATCAGCGAACAACAACTGACTCTCTTCCTACACGTACACATGCCTTACATCCTCGATAAAAACTTTTCACTGCTTCTAACAACTTGCCTCCCACACTATATATTCTTAATACCTTCCACAGAGCATCTCTATCAACTCTATCATATGCCTTCTCCAGATCCATAAATGCTACATACAAATCCATTTGCTTTTCTAAGTATTTCTCACATACATTCCTCAAAGCAAACACCTGATCCACACATCCTCTACCACTTCTGAAACCACACTGCTCTTCCCCACTCTGATGCTCTGTACATGCCTTCACCCTCTCAATCAATACCCTCCCATATAATTTACCAGGAATACTCAACAAACTTATACCTCTGTAATTTGAGCACTCACTCTTATCCCCTTTGCCTTTGTACAATGGCACTATGCAAGCATTCCGCCAATCCTCAGGCACCTCACCATGAATATATATATATATATATATATATATATATATATATATATATATATATATATATATATATATATATATACATATATATATATATATATATATTTTTTTTTTTTTTTTTTTTTTTTATACTTTGTCGCTGTCTCCCGCGTTTGCGAGGTAGCGCAAGGAAACAGACGAAAGAAATGGCCCAACCCCCCCCCCCATACACATGTACATACACACGTCCACACACGCAAATATACATACCTACACAGCTTTCCATGGTTTACCCCAGACGCTTCACATGCCTTGATTCAATCCACTGACAGCACGTCAACCCCTGTATACCACATGACTCCAATTCACTCTATTCCTTGCCCTCCTTTCACCCTCCTGCATGTTCAGGCCCCGATCACACAAAATCTTTTTCACTCCATCTTTCCACCTCCAATTTGGTCTCCCTCTTCTCCTCGTTCCCTCCACCTCCGACACATATATCCTCTTGGTCAATCTCTCCTCACTCATTCTCTCCATGTGCCCAAACCATTTCAAAACACCCTCTTCTGCTCTCTCAACCACGCTCTTTTTATTTCCACACATCTCTCTTACCCTTACGTTACTTACTCGATCAAACCACCTCACACCACACATTGTCCTCAAACATCTCATTTCCAGCACATCCATCCTCCTGCGCACATCTCTATCCATAGCCCACGCCTCGCAACCATACAACATTGTTGGAACCACTATTCCCTCAAACATACCCATTTTTGCTTTCCGAGATAATGTTCTCGACTTCCACACATTTTTCAAGGCTCCCAAAATTTTCGCCCCCTCCCCCACCCTATGATCCACTTCCGCTTCCATGGTTCCATCCGCTGACAGATCCACTCCCAGATATCTAAAACACTTCACTTCCTCCAGTTTTTCTCCATTCAAACTCACCTCCCAATTGACTTGACCCTCACCCCTACTGTACCTAATAACCTTGCTCTTATTCACATTTACTCTCAACTTTCTTCTTCCACACACTTTACCAAACTCAGTCACCAGCTTCTGCAGTTTCTCACATGAATCAGCCACCAGCGCTGTATCATCAGCGAACAACAACTGACTCACTTCCCAAGCTCTCTCATCCCCAACAGACTTCATACTTGCCCCTCTTTCCAGGACTCTTGCATTTACCTCCCTTACAACCCCATCCATAAACAAATTAAACAACCATGGAGACATCACACACCCCTGCCGCAAACCTACATTCACTGAGAACCAATCACTTTCCTCTCTTCCTACACGTACACATGCCTTACATCCTCGATAAAAACTTTTCACTGCTTCTAACAACTTGCCTCCCACACCATATATTCTTAATACCTTCCACAGAGCATCTCTATCAACTCTATCATATGCCTTCTCCAGATCCATAAATGCTACATACAAATCCATTTGCTTTTCTAAGTATTTCTCACATACATTCTTCAAAGCAAACACCTGATCCACACATCCTCTACCACTTCTGAAACCGCACTGCTCTTCCCCAATCTGATGCTCTGTACATGCCTTCACCCTCTCAATCAATACCCTCCCATATAATTTACCAGGAATACTCAACAAACTTATACCTCTGTAATTTGAGCACTCACTCTTATCCCCTTTGCCTTTGTACAATGGCACTATGCACGCATTCCGCCAATCCTCAGGCACCTCACCATGAGTCATACATACATTAAATAACCTTACCAACCAGTCAACAATACAGTCACCCCCTTTTTTAATAAATTCCACTGCAATACCATCCAAACCTGCTGCCTTGCCGGCTTTCATCTTCCGCAAAGCTTTTACTACCTCTTCTCTGTTTACCAAATCATTTTCCCTAACCCTCTCACTTTGCACACCACCTCGACCAAAACACCCTATATCTGCCACTCTGTCATCAGACACATTCAACAAACCTTCAAAATACTCATTCCATCTCCTTCTCACATCACCGCTACTTGTTATCACCTCCCCATTTGCGCCCTTCACTGAAGTTCCCATTTGCTCCCTTGTCTTACGCACCCTATTTACCTCCTTCCAGAACATCTTTTTATTCTCCCTAAAATTTACTGATAGTCTCTCACCCCAACTCTCATTTGCCCTTTTTTTCACCTCTTGCACCTTTCTCTTGACCTCCTGTCTCTTTCTTTTATACTTCTCCCACTCAATTGCATTTTTTCCCTGCAAAAATCGTCCAAATGCCTCTCTCTTCTCTTTCACTAATACTCTTACTTCTTCATCCCACCACTCACTACCCTTTCTAAACAGCCCACCTCCCACTCTTCTCATGCCACAAGCATCTTTTGCGCAATCCATCACTGATTCCCTAAATACATCCCATTCCTCCCCCACTCCCCTTACTTCCATTGTTCTCACCTTTTTCCATTCTGTACACAGTCTCTCCTGGTACTTCCCCACACAGGTCTCCTTCCCAAGCTCACTTACTCTCACCACCTTCTTCACCCCAACATTCACTCCTCTTTTCTGAAAACCCATACTAATCTTCACCTTAGCCTCCACAAGATAATGATCAGACATCCCTCCAGTTGCACCTCTCAGCACATTAACATCCAAAAGTCTCTCTTTCGCACGCCTGTCAATTAAAACGTAATCCAATAACGCTCTCTGGCCATCTCTCCTACTTACATAAGTATACTTATGTATATCTCGCTTTTTAAACCAGGTATTCCCAATCATCAGTCCTTTTTCGGCACATAAATCTACAAGCTCTTCACCATTTCCATTTACAACACTGAACACCCCATGCATACCAATTATTCCCTCAACTGCCACATTACTCACCTTTGCATTCAAATCACCCATCACTATAACCCGGTCTCGTGCATCAAAACCGCTAACACACTCATTTAGCTGCTCCCAAAACACTTGCCTCTCATGATCTTTCTTCTCATGCCCAGGTGCATATGCACCAATAATCACCCACCTCTCTCCATCAACTTTCAGTTTTACCCATATTAATCGAGAATTTACTTTCTTACATTCTATCACATACTCCCACAACTCCTGTTTCAGGAGTATTGCTACTCCTTCCCTTGCTCTTGTCCTCTCACTAACCCCTGACTTCACTCCCCAGACATTTCCAAACCACTCTTCCCCTTTACCCTTGAGCTTCGTTTCACTCAGAGCCAAAACATCCAGGTTCCTTTCCTCAAACATACTACCTATCTCTCCTTTTTTCACATCTTGGTTACATCCACACACATTTAGGCATCCCACTCTGAGCCTTCGAGGAGGATGATCACTCCCCGCGTGACTCCTTCTTCTGTTTCCCATTTTAGAAAGTTAATACAAGGAGGGGAGGATTTATAAAACAAACTTTTAGCTTGAAATGAATGAAAAAAATGAATGTCACATAATGGTTCAACCTCTGGCTATGGAAAAGGAAATGTACAATTTATTCACACAATTTATATATATATATATATATATATATATATATATATATATATATATATATATATATATATATATATATATATTTTCTTTCAAACTACTCGTCATTTCCCGCATTAGCAAGGTAGCGTTAAGAATAGAGGACTGGGCCTCTGAGGGAATATCCTCACCTGGCCCCCTCCTCTGTTCCTTCTTTTGGAAAATAAAAACAAAAAACAAGAGGGGAGGATTTCCAGCACCCCGCTCCCTCCTCTTTTAGTCGCCTTCTACGACACGCAGGGAATACGTGGGAAGTATTCTTTCTCCCCTACCCCCAGGGATAATATATATATGTATATATATATATATATATATATATATATATATATATATATATATATATATATATATATATATATATATATATATTCGAACCTATGCGCTTGACCCTGGGCGGCCCGTGAATGCGTCACGGTCACGAACGCTAACTGCTAAAAGGAGGGAGGTCTACATTCGCTAGGGTCCAGATCTACAGTGTATTAACTTTCTTGTGTGTCATACCATCTTTTACACTAGTAACAAATTGGTTGTTAACACGGTAGGCGTGTTATTGATCTCTCATTCACGTTGAAGTTAGATTATGTTACAGATGATTGTAGGTAATCGCCCGTGATACAGAGGTAGTCTGCTGTGTGAGCAGGTCATGGTGCATGTAGTACTGTGGTGTTATCAAGTTAGTGGTTGAGTGTCACTATAATCACCGCACAAGGCTTGGTTTCCAAAACTCATCAAGTCTTCCCTCAAATGACTGTACGGACTAAGTTGAAACTAGTGAAGCTGGATGGTACAGTGTCACCTCGCCGCCGACCTGTGTACACATGATGGTCTTCTCCTGCATCACACCAGACGCTAGACGTTGTCTCACCAGTCTGGGAAATGTATTTGGTCATAGCTCCGCCCACCATCTTGCTCCAGGAATCCTTCCATCTTCACTAGGGATCCCGCACCCTCCACCGGCCGGGGTCACACCATATAAAATGTAACGTTGTGTGAATGTCTATATGAGGAGAGTGCGGCACCATGTAACAGCATGTGTTCAGTGTCTTCATTGCTGAGGTTTCCTCTGCTGCTGCTGACCCATCTGTACAAATGTTATATATCTCTGCGATCATCTAACTAAACTCCCGCCATGAGACTATGGCATCCTCTCAGCCGCGAGCTAAGATCCTTCAACGTTCACCACAAGCAACGGTGGAATTTCTCCCATACGGAAGATGCAGGATTTCCATACGGAAGGTGCAGGAGTTCCATACGGAAGGTGCAGGAGTTCCATACGGAAGGTGCAGGAGTTCCATACGGAAGATGCAGGAGTTCCATACGGAAGATGCAGGAGTTCCATACGGAAGGTGCAGGAGTTCCATACGGAATGTGCAGGAATTCCATACGGAAGATGCAGGAGTTCCATATGGAAGGTGCAGGAGTTCCATACGGAATGTGCAGGAGTTCCATACGGAAGATGCAGGAGTTCCATACGGAAGGTGCAGGAGTTCCATACGGAATGTGCAGGAGTTCCATACGGAAGATGCAGGAGTTCCATATGGAAGGTGCAGGAGTTCCATACGGAAGGTGCAGGAGTTCCATACGGAATGTGCAGGAGTTCCATACGGAAGATGCAGGAGTTCCATATGGAAGGTGCAGGAGTTCCATACGGAAGATGCAGGAGTTACATACGGAAGGTGCAGGAGTTCCATACGGAATGTGCAGGAGTTCCATACGGAAGATGCAGGAGTTCCATATGGAAGGTGCAGGAGTTCCATACGGAAGATGCAGGAGTTACATACGGAAGGTGCAGGAGTTCCATACGGAATGTGCAGGAGTTCCATACGGAAGGTGCAGGAGTTCCATATGGAAGGTGCAGGAGTTCCATACGGAAGGTGCAGGAGTTCCATACGGAATGTGCAGGAGTTCCATACGGAAGATGCAGGAGTTCCATATGGAAGGTGCAGGAGTTCCATACGGAAGGTGCAGGAGTTCCATACGGAAGGTGCAGGAGTTCCATACGGAAGATGCAGGAGTTACATACGGAAGATGCAGGAGTTCCATATGGAAGGTGCAGGAGTTCCATACGGAATGTGCAGGAGTTCCATACGGAAGATGCAGGAGTTCCATACGGAAGATGCAGGAGTTCCATACGGAAGGTGCAGGAGTTCCATATGGAAGGTGCAGGAGTTCCATACGGAAGGTGCAGGAGTTCCATACGGAATGTGCAGGAGTTCCATACGGAAGATGCAGGAGTTCCATATGGAAGGTGCAGGAGTTCCATACGGAAGGTGCAGGAGTTCCATACGGAAGGTGCAGGAGTTCCATACGGAAGATGCAGGAGTTACATCCGGAAGATGCAGGAGTTACATACGCAAGGTGCAGGAGTTACATACGGAAGGTGCAGGAGTTACATACGGAAGATGCAGGAGTTACATACGGAAGGTGCAGGAGTTCCATACGGAAGGTGCAGGAGTTCCATACGGAAGGTGCAGGAGTATGTAGTAACCTTTAACATATCCAAAGCTTTTGACGGTGTGGCATCCAAGTCTTATCTCTACGCTTCCCTTTTCTGACTTCCCTCCCTCGGTTTGTTCCCTCATATCCAGCTCTCTCTTTAGCTTGTCTGTGTCCGTGGTTGTTGATGCATCAGCTTCTCCCAATGTTTCCATCAACAGTGGTGTTCCTCAAGTTTCTGTCGTGTTTCCTACACTTTTCCTTCTTTCTATCAACGATATCTTCCCTGTCACAAATAACGAAGTGCACTCATACGCCAGCCACTCAACACTGGATTTTTTTTTCCACGTCCTTCAATTCTGCTCCTTCTCTCACTCGATCAACATCTCGTCTCATCACAACTTCTCAAAAAGTCAAACTTGGACGGGATATCTTAACGTGGAAGACGAAATATGGTTAAGTTTAATGCCTCCAAGCCCCATTTTATACCCATCTCTCTATCAAAATCTCCTCACAACTTTCGTCTCTCCTTTGACGGTTCTGTAATTCCACCTCTTGACTCAATGAACTTGCTTGATATTACTGTAACTTCCACTCTTTCTTGGAAACCCAACATTACAGGAATATCATAGGAAATGGGTGCCTGTGTAGATGTCGAAACTTCTTTTCTGAACAGTTGCTCCGTTTATACAAGGGATTGATTCGTCCTTGTATGGAGTACTGCTCTCACATATGGGGTGGTTCTAGCTCTGCATCCTTACTTGACGAGTTAAATCGAAAGCGGTCACACTTATAAACTGTCCTGGTTAACTTCCAAACTTAACCCTCTTGCCCTACGCTGCAATTTTGGTTCACTTTCCCTTTTCTATAGGTATTACTTTGGTTTTTGCTCCCGAGAGCTGGCTGCTTGTGTGCCCCCACCACTAGCTAGACCACGCAATACTCGGCAAGCTGCAGCGTCACATGATTACTGTGTGGTCGTTGGCAAGTCAAAGGTGGGCCGTTTTGATAACTGTTTTTTTCCCTACACCTTGAAGCTTTGGAACTCCTTAACCTCTCATGTTTTTCCCAATAACTATGGCCTGCCTCACTTTAAAAGAAAGGTTTTTCACTTTCTCCAAAATTCATAAATTCCGTCATTTCTTTTTTCCTTTCACTAACCCCTCTATATTTCTATGAAAGCCCGGCCTTGATGCGGACTTTTCTCCGTGACTGGAACCTCCAACGTTAAAAAAGTAAAAAGAAAATCTCGTAAAATGATTCATCTTAACCGACTAAAGTTTATGTTGTGTCAAAAGTTGTAGAGCTGGTATAGATTAATTACCGTGGTGACATGCAGGGAATACGCGGAAGTACTCTTTCTCCCTTATCTCCAGAGATAATATATATATATATATATATATATATATATATATATATATATATATATATATATATATATATATATATATATATATATATATATATATATATATATATATATATATGGTCATCAAATGAAGCAAGGTGTCGTGAAAATTCAGATGATCGACCTCAGCATGAGGAGCAGCGGCGGCTGTAACAGCACACTCACTGGGGCCAGCGCTGGTCAGGGAACAGTCCGTCAACACTCTGTACACAATGTTCAACTGTACACAATGTTCAACTGTACACAATGTTCAACTGTACACAATGTTCAACTGTACACAATGGTCAACTGTACACAATGTTCAGCTGTACACAATGTTCAACTGTACACAATGTTCAACTGTACACAGTGTTCAACTGTACACAATGTTCAACTGTACACAATGTTCAACTGTAAACAATGTTCAACTGTAAACAATGTTCAACCGTCAGAAACAACTTGAGTTTTACAAAACACTTACCTGAATCATGCACTTATTGCATGACATTTGTTTTCTCTCTCAAGTTTCCACGTCTTGAAAACTATGAACATAAAACATGGTATAGTAATTATTCCACTACCGTCCTGTCCGTGTTGTTGTCCACCCACCCAGGTGAGGGGGAATAAAGTGACACACAGGAATATGTACCATGAACAGGTAGACATACACTGTCAGGTATATAATATCACCGCCACAATTACTACATCAATATTGTACATTTGAACTAGGAAGATAACACTGAGAACTGAGGACAATAATAAATGAATTGGACTTATTCCAATGTATCAAAATAAAAAACTTAGGATAAATAAACTGGAGATAATAAACATAAAAGACTCTTAAAAGACAATACAAATTACAAATACTTACAAAGTAGGTACAGCACCAGTTGTATATAACATACTGACATAACAAGAAAATTGAAACATATAGATTTACATCATGCTAATAACAAACCAACTAATGGACATGAAATTATAATGTGAAAGAAACATTAGCCGCCAAGTCAGACCTGTACTGCTACTTTATACTGAGACAAACGAAAGGATGTTCTTTGACAAGAAATGATCAGAAACTGTTGCCGACAGACTACTGGTCATCATGCACAGTTAAACCGTAAACCATCTTGTTTATGCTAGAGTTAACAGGTAATACATGTTAAGTGTCCTGGTGAATTTCAAATACATAGGATGTCTGATGAGGGAAAAGCCCTTCATAAAGTAAAATAATTTCTTGATGATTCCAACATTCCAACACCATGTCATGTATCATACATACGGTAATTTGAAATGTACATTTTCTTTTTTCCGTGTCAAGTGATCAAAAATGTCTTCGAAAAATTTAAGATATTGGTAGAAATGTAAGGAACTTACTTTGTTACTAGTTAACGTAGCACTCGCTTATATCATTTTCAGTTCATTAGTTCTAAGCACCGTTCTGGATCACTTCTGATATAGTATTACTCACAAATGAAATCAGTTACGTGCATTTATGACACATTGAGATTGGGGACCGTATCGGGTAGTTAACAATGGTTAACTAATCTTATTGCAAATGACGAGATGAATAGACGTTAAACAGGACACACAGAATTGTGTAGATGGACAGAGAACTTCCCGAGACATTGAAGCTTTTACTGAGTAATGTACACCCCAGATTAAGGATTATTTTTCTTTGAAGATCGTAGACCATAAAGTTCAAGGGTATAGTTACATTTTTACTAAGATTAATTTTCAAGGTACTTTTCATTTCCTGAGACAAATGATTATTTATGATCTCAAGATAAAATCTACCACACCAATAATGTGTATCAAAATGTATTTTTTATGAACTGATGCGGAAAATTAGACACTAGCATAGATTCTGTTCAATAAAGAACGAAAGGCAGGAAAATAGAAATAACATTCTGAAATATAGCAGTGATTCTTGTACTAATGCTACTGACTGGTACGGTAAATAATGTCATAGGTGATTCTTAAAGGGTATTTACTTTGAATTACATTTACATCTGCAAGTCAGTAAAATGTGTATGTGTATTTACTTTGAATTACATTTACATCTGCAAGTCAGTAAAATGTGTATATTTTTCTTTCCGGAAATGTAGGACGCTTGGCGAGCCTCAGCTGACGCTGGTGGTGGTGTAACATGACGTAGTGGTCCAGGCTAGGCAAGAGATCGTCCATCACGTAAACTTTCTGGCAGATTTGTACTTTCCTTGTGAACATGAGGTATGGCATACTCTTCCCGAGGCTTCAGGTGCTTCATTACACGTTCATTATTAGATCATACGCAGTGCAGCACATGACGACACACGAGCAGACATCCACAATGATGAGTTATACAGCACACTCAATACACTGTCTATGGTTCAGAGTAATGTGTGACAACGAACGAGTCTGAGTAGTACTCACATAATTGTCATTGTGTTTTGATAACCATTTAATCACATGAAGCTCATATGTGAATAAATAACTAGATACATATGATATCAAAGAAAAGAAAATGCTCTCCATGTTAGGACAATGTGCTGGCTGTGGGAACGTGATAACGATGGTTGTTGGTTGATTGGGCTTGTAAGCCTATCAACTGCCAGGGTCATTAAGGTCGTCGACGTAAGTTACATCCAACAACCGAAAAATCTTGACCACCTTCTTCATGTGTTGAAGATAATACTAACACCACATACACTCTCACTATGCATGTGGCCACATACACTCACTATGCATGTGACCCGTGACCACATACTCTCACTGTGCATGTGGCCACATACACTCACTATGCATGTGACCCATGTGGGTAACTTTAGAACTTTTGGATGGTATTGCCATCTATTCCTTACATCTGGAGAACTCGTAATCATAATATACAAATCATTCGAACTTAACAATAAGTTCTGAAAAATGTACAATTAACCAATATCCACCTTTATTATCTACTAAAACCCAGGTACAAGTATTTTAATAATCTGACTTAAGATGTTTTGTAAATACATCTATGTCGGAATTTGATGTGTTTAAGTTCTTTCATTAAAAGCCCAGACTCTGACGCACAGTACACACTAATCGTCTAAATTGACAAGAAATAAGAAAAAAAATTATGAGCTTTCTATATTTCAGCATGAGGAAGGGTTTCATGCAACACCAACCAAAATGGCATAACGGAGCATAACAGGATGGGTGTCGGGACCGAGGCTTTCCTCCCTCCATCAACAAGTTTCACCAACCATCTAGAAAGCTAAACTGTAATTTACGGAAAGAAGTTTGGCGACATGTCATGGTTACGGCTGCTTAAAGCATAACTTATGTGTAAAGTGGCGTGTCATCAGTGTTAATGTTGAAGATGATAAAGAATCTTTGAGTCTTAGGGTTGTTTACACAGATTATCCTGCGTCAGGTGTGTTAAACTGTTGTTCATGTATGTTACAATAATGACAACTGGGTAGTTTCTGTGGTTGTTCGGTTACCCGTCTTTGGAAGTGACAAGAGAAGTTTAGTTGTAAGAAAATAGGTTCCCTAAGTCAACTCAAGATACATGTTAAGGTTACTGCGGCCAACAACATTAACTAGGAGGCAGTGTAACCCAACGATGAAGTTTACAACAGATGATGCACCTGCGAGACTGTGATCCAACGAGAACTGTGGAAGGCACGACGCTCCGTGTCGTACTGATCAAGATCTGTGTATGTTCTGAGGACTTAAAGTGAACAATTTGGAGTTGGGCTTCAACTCTTGTTCAGCAATCCAACAAGTCCTCTTCCAGTCTAGTGTGTACACCTCACACCTGCAGGTAAAACACACGACAATAAATGTTTTAGAATAGGAAAATAGTAAGAGTAAGGTCGACCAATGACAGATGCGTGACGTGAAGTTGATAATAATCTACATTTTGTGTGTTTCCTCAACATCTCCCCCACAGAAGACACGCTGCTGCTGGCCACGAGGAGCTGGCCATACACAATGTAAACACGAAGGCCTCTAGGTTGCACACGTGAGGGAGGTGAGGGAAGCTCATAACCTTCAACTGTACTGTTGATGTGTGACACATGAAGATGGTAATGAAGGGTCAGCCTCACGATCCATGATGCTAGCCATGGTGCAGGTGCTCATACTGACTGAGATGCCTCACACTCGCCCCTGTGTGACCTACAACACTGGGGGAAGGAAGACACCCTGGGGTGGTGGGTTACTGAACATGGGGGAGACACCCGGGGGTGGTGGATCACTGAACATGGGGGAGACACCCGGGAGTGGTGGGTTACTGAACATGGGTTGGTGGTGGCAGAGGTTAGGAAATGAGGCGACTCACCTGAGGGAGGCGTGGCGGGAGGAGGTCATATGCTCAAGGTCACATCGCGAGGAGGTAGGTGAGGGCAGGCGTCTGGTGACGCAGGTCACGCCCGTTCCTGCAGGAGAAGGTCACCTGTAACTACTGCAACAATGACACCACACACTCATCAATGGTCAACAACAATAAGTTTTATCATACTTCATCAATAGTGCAAATCATGTTTGTGTCGTGTTTTGGTGATGTATTTCCCAGTGTGTTGTTGTGGTCGTGCATCATCATAGGTCGTGGCCACGGCTAGGCTAGGGACTGCCGCTGGTCCAGCTGGGTGTTGCTGCGTGAGTCGTGAGGGCTGATCGCTCCCCAGATGATCGGCGACAGAATTTTAGATAATGAAACGTGACGATGATGTTGCGAAGTGTCAACAGTACAGCTGGAGAGGAGTCATCTGGCGGGCGATGGGGGACACGAAGTAGTTTGCTGCGAGCGCCATTAAGGTTAGAGCAGTAGGGCAAGGCGTTGTACTGGGGGAGGTAACACTGGGAATGGAAGAGAGATTTGAGGACATATAGATAGATGTATGGTCTACGTTATGATGAAAGATGTTCTAGAAACGTGTTTTTAGTGGCTCATTTTTTTTTTTTTTTTTATCCCCAAGCAGACTAGGGATGTGTATATCATGTTTCCTGTTAGGAAAGAGAAGGAAAAGTAGCTAAGCCAGCCTAAGCATTGTTTACTGTATGGAGAGGATGAGTGAGGAGAGGCGACACTTGTCGGAGGTGGAAAAACAAGGAAACGAGAATAGGGTGAGGGTTGGGAGTGGGGTGCGAGGGTGCGAGGGTGGGTGTCACTGAATTAGAAATGGAATGAAATTATTTTTCAGGGGTCGAGGTCTGAACTTGCAAAAGGGTGTGAGGCTTACACAGGAATAAGTGAATTGGAGCGATATGATACACAGGGGAAGACGTGCTATCAGTGGGCTGAGCCAGGACGGACAGTTGGTTTCCGTGACTATTCTTCTAATGTGGAACTCTAACAACAGGACAAGAATGATGTCAACTTCCACGACCCTCTGGCACGCATCTTCCTCCAACTCACATCCTTTTGTATGATGTTGATATTGAGGCCTCGTCGCTGTAGCCCATCCTCATGACTCAACATTTACTCGGGTTGAACTTCATGAAGCCTGGATCAAACCAGCTTTGGAGTCTGTCAGGTTCCTTTGTAAGTTGAGGCAATCTTCCTTGATTCTCACATCCCTCATGTTCGGAGTCACCTGCAAACATGCTCAGGTAGGAGTCACTTCCTTCAGACAAGTTGTTCATAAAGATCAAGAAGAGTAACGGTCCCAGTGGAGGACCCTGAGGCACTCCATTGGGGACCTCAGCTCATATAGAGAAAACTCCTCTGGCATGCGCCCTGTGTCCACTAATATCATTTTCTACCCATCCAGGGAGTCTCCCCCTTATTCCTGCCTGGCGATTTAGCTTCTTAATCAGCTTCCTATGCAGTGGTTTCCAATGCCTTCAGTGACCGCCTCGCCCTAAGTGTTGTATATAACTCTGGTGCTTTCTATTCTGTAGAGTCATTCATTTCCTGTCTGATTATCTTCTCCAGTACCTCACAGACCACATTGGTCAGGGTGACCCGTCTGTAGTACAGCGGTTCTTCCTGGTCTCATTTTTCATGGAAAGGTATGATGTTTTTCCTTTTCCATTCCCTTGGCACTCTGCTGTTCTCCAGCAACGTGCTGACCAGTACAGAAAGTGTCCTCTCATATGTATATTCACACATCTTCAGTACATATTGTGACATTTCATCGGGACCACCAGCCATGTATGGGTCAAGTACTTTAGTATTGCTAATGTCTTTTCTAGATACCTCAGTTCCGCGTAAGACCTTCCCATGCATGTCACAGTTGCTGGGGCTACAGTGTCTTCACTGTTACAGCACATCTGAACTTGTCCTTCAGTTCCTCATCAATCTTTACATAATCCTCCACAACTCATTCCCGTCAATTTGATCAGCTGCTCTCTAATTGACAATTTCCTTATGATGAAACTATGGAAGATTTTTTTTTTCATTTTCTCCTGCCTTGTCCACGATATTATTTTCAAAGTTTGTTTGTACCTCCTTCCTTATCCCAGTATATTATTGTGATCAATGATTAATGTGTGTTACGGGGAGAAAGTTTTACACTTGTGCGGTCTCGTCTTTTAACTTTGTATATATGTATCATATCTCTAATCCTATGTGTGTATACACGCACACAAGCACCCTAGACTAAGGTATGAGTTTGTGTGTGTGTGTGTCCCTCCCGCCATAGATGCATGAGTTACTTTCCTGCCTGATCGGCTGTTACCCACCTGGCCGCCTGCTGTGCTGCGGTACTGTGAGGTATACAACACCTGCTGGATGATGCAGAGAGAGAGAGAGAGAGAGAGAGAGAGAGAGAGAGAGAGAGAGAGAGAGAGAGAGAGAGAGAGAGAGAGAGAGAGGATATACTGCCAGAGCATCTGAGGTGGTCAGAAGCCTTAACAGCTTTACACCACTTCTGATGGTGACATGTGGCAGTTCTTTGTTTACATTCTAGGGAGTTGTTACAGAGCTCAGTGTAGTCGGGCTGGACCTGGTGCACGGGGAACCACGGGGAAGACTCACCTGGAGTAGCCCTCCTCGTCGAAGCCGTACCAGAGCTCCTCGGTGTCCCGCGGCAGCACCCCCGGCAGAGGATACTGTAGGGACACAAGAACACCATAGGTTACCACTCCTTCATCCACGTCAGGATACCAAACATGACTAGAGGCTGTCTCATGGTCAGGAGTAGGAGGATCTCATGATAAGGACACAAGGATGATCTGACGTACAATGCACGGGACTGACCCACATGGTGGACTGACTGACTGACTGACCCCCATGGTATACTGATTGACTGTCTGGCTGACTGAACCACATGGTATACTGATTGACTGTTTGGCTGACTGACTCACATGGTGGACTGACTGACTGTCTGTCTGGCTTGTCATGATGCCGTACATATACCACGGAGCACTCGATACCTTCACAAAATGCTCGGTATTAAGTAAAGGACAATAAGTATCATCACATCACATGACGATAGGGAAATAAAGTTGTAAGAAACATACTATAGTGACATAGCTTTACATTAGACATTTTTCTGCCATTTTGTTTTCTTTAGGTCACTATACAAAGCTCGATCAATGAAGGTCATTTGGGGTACTTTAAGGACGACACAATATCATTTATTTTGCTGATTTCACCGTAAAAAAATTCGGGACTACAAATCCGGAATGCACGAAGAAACATCAAGGTAAACATGGATTGTCTTTCTTATTCTGGTGAGCTGAGCAGAAGTGCAAATATGAGCAGACAATGAAATGTTTCCTGGATATGTTGAAGACAAACTGGTTCATGTGTTTGTACAACATGACGTCCACAGTAAGGTGCCCTCATCATCTTCACAGGAAAATTCTACATGAGGTTCGAGGGAGTGTGTGTATCTATGTAGTTATCACTCATTACTGAAACAAACTTATAGTCCTTGATTCACTGCGTCATTACTCTGATGACTGTAGTCGAGGACAAAAATAGTGTGCGTTTATTAAGCTCTTCAGACAAAAACTTCAAGTCATCCACTGGAACGTCAGTAAAGATTGACTTCACGTCAAAATTTCGGTCACAATCATCGAACATATAAAGCTTAGCACGAAGGAAAGAATATATCTAAAGATGATGTAAAGAAATGTAGTGACGCAAAGGATTACATATGGCTGTTAGGTTCATAGAGTTGCTATGTTTGAAACAGTGTGAAGTGATGTTTGTGATACACTGAATCAGCGAATCAAGTTTATGCTGTAGTATTGTTTATGTCAGTGAACAACTGTATCCATGTTGTCCTCAGTGTTCCTTTTCCTCTTATTACGATGTCACCCACCATGTGTACCAGCTTAACAACGACTACTTACCTGCAGTTCGTTTCTCTTAGGGAAGCGGCCGAGTACAGAAGGGAAGTACCCGAAGGCTTTGAACAAGTTCGGGGCAGCGAGGCTGGACGACGCCGCCACCACCAGCAGGACCGCTAGCACCAACCCTGGCGACACCTGACCACACACTGGGCTTTAGTACATGATGCATGATGACACAACCACCAGCGAACAGTGAAAAGTTCAACAGATTGTTTTATCGACAAGGAAAGTGGAACAATATAGAGAATAAATGAAAAAAAAAAAAAAGACTGGATGAAATGACCAAATCAAGAAAACATAAACTAAAAGATAACGAGGAAACAGTGTCAGATTTACGGTAAATGTCTGGTATGTACGTAGATGCTCATGGATGAATGTCAGGTACATAGATGTTCATGGATGAATGTCAGGTACATCATGGATGAATGTCACGTACACAGATATTCATGGACTCCTGGGGAATGGTATGGAGTTCGATGTCAAGGACAGAGTTGGTGAAATTAAATCCGTCATGAAGGTTGAGACTACTACAGTCAGAAAGCGAGGGTGTCGCACCAACGTTTCTCCAGCAGGATAGACCATGACGTGGGAGGAGAGAGTAGGGGCAGAAGGGGGAAGTGTCAGGCCCTTGGAGATGAGGGCAAACTATAAACAATTTACACAATTCATTCGGGGTAAATATTGGCTGACAAGTTCTGCCCTGATAACCCAAGTAATAAATGATTTTTAGAGGGATCACATTACTTAAAAGAAGAAATAAAGAATGAAGGAAACAGCACGGATGTTGCAAGAAGCAGCAAGATCAGCCATGCACAAGGATGGACAGGTTCTTAAACTGAGGATCTTCAACTACGGGGAAGTAAACCAAACAGTTTGTTGGCAGTCAGCTACAACATGACCTACAGCTGTGCAGAACGCCTTATAAAACCAGCTGTTGTTGCCCACCGATGGTCCCGAGGCTTTCGCTGAAGAAAGGCACAAACATTACTGATGACTTGTGAATAATGCAAATAAAGCGACTACATTTTCTGCACCCATGCCAGATGACGCATCTTTACGGACTGTGATGGATGGATAAACGCAGTCTCTCAGGTTCTAATTTACCAACTAGCTGACTTTAGGCGCAGCTTATCCTGAGAATTCCCTGGAAAGTATGACGTCTACTCCGCTCAGACCATCTAGGTACAACAGCTTCTTCAGCATTAATTGAGGTTCATTAATCTTAAAAGGAGACACAGCGAATATTTTTCTGCATTCAGTCCTTGTCGCGACCCGATTCGACCCGTTGGACTAACACGGTCGACGGGAGCTAGTTTTTAAGGTATGTGGTGAGTTCACTCATTACTTTTTCATGTTCAAGGTCTCATCTGAAGATCAACCTTTTCCTGCTTGCAAGACGCTGTTCTCTACAAGCTGTGGCGTCACAAAAGACAAATGAGTTTCTTTTTAGGGACAAGTATAGTTCAGAAGGTGGTCTTAACGTTTCACGCTCTGGCAAATACAGGTAACAAGAAGGAAACACGTAGCACCCATATGTCTTATGTTATTACATAGTAGTTGTTGAGCTTTTACACAGACGATCATGTACTTGGAGAAGGGCAGTCCAAACTACCATATACCAGTTTAAATCACAGCATCCGGCCCACTTGAATGTCCGCAGCACACACTGCGCTACGGAAGAGACTAAGTATACGGTCGGGAAGTAAACCTGGCGGCTGAGAAATCAAGAGATATATGGAGCTTGGAGCTACAGAGACTGCCCGCAGCGGATGAAGAGGCCGAGTTGTGAGCGTAGAAGACGTGTTGCCGTAGGGTCTCATGTGTCCGAGTGAGACGATTGGAGACCAGAAACGTTAGTGTGATATCGTAGAAAAGGAAGGTAGAGAGACAGACGGAATGCTCAATATACGAAACGTATAAGTCTCTATTTTCCGGGACTATGACAAGCCTTCTTGGGTAATACTGAAAATTACATTGTGTAATAAGCTTAAACCTTTGTACTATTCATGCATTGGTTCCCCAGTAGATTACCACAGACTTCAGTCCATGATGGGTGTCTAATGCCAGTACCAGCTTCGCTTAAAGACGTTTTCGTTAATTTTCTCTTCCTTTACTTCATCATGTATCATGTGCCACATATATAAGCAAAGTTCTCAGTCAACTCGAAAATTCAGACTGTACTATCAAAAATGGTTAGAGCAGAAGTCTCTGACATCATCTTTTTACTGTCTCTTCAGTAGCAGCAGGACATCTCATGACTATTCTGCTTCTATAATTCAGATATATAAAATAAATGAATTTAGATATATAAAATGAATGCATCTTTTTCTCATGATTCCCGGGAACAAAGGAAGAACAACAAAGAATTCACTTGAATGAGTGACTGTCTCATATTCGTACATTTTTGTTATGCAACATCCAAATACGGCTGACCAGACATAACAGGATGAAGCTGTTTAGATGCTGGGATGTCCGTGAGTTTTTATGAAAGAAGAGCGAGGCAGCTCGTTACTTATGTGAGTTAATTAAAAAATACTGACTTCTTTTTTAAAGATGATAGCACAGTTAAAGATACTGACACATCAGTAGAGATAAGATGATAAATTCCTCATCGCTATATTCCATTACCTGCACTTTAACGCGGGAGGTGTAAAGATTTTATTGGCGCAAGTTCTACGTCTTCAAATTAGTATGTCTATGTCTCGCTGGGTCTAGTGATAACGCGGGACGCCGCCGTGTACAGTGGACGTGGTCATCCTTTGTGGTAGGAGGTTCGTATGGTCTCTTCTCTGAAATTCTTTTTAAGACTGGCCAGGTCTTTGTCTGGTGCCGGACACTGTCAAATTGAACTTCTTTGTTCACGTCTAAATTCTAAAGACCAGCAGGCACTGAAAGTTTTGTTTACCTCTTAACATAGATTATATGTATATCTAGAACGTTTTTGATGATGATGCAAAGATTTCATAAATCTTTGAACAATAATACTAGATAGATACTGCGTTGATTAATGTTAACCTAACGAGATTAACAAGCTCTTATCGAATGAATTATCCCATGAAGACCTTCAACCGCTGTCTTGTGATTTATAGGAGACTGTGGCACACCTGTGGAAAATATGGTCAATCAGAAGGAACGCTGAGCTTTGATTTCATCAGATAATAGCGACCATTGTACTATATGTCCAGCTCAGAATGGTCGGTCAATTATACAAGGGCCCGAGGCAGGCAGAGCGGTAATTAATCCACCACCACCGCCACCATGTGCTGCACCTGCAGGTACGTTGCCATTGCCAAATGTTTGGCAGTAAATATACCATCATTCTGGGTGTCGCTCGATTGCACTCACTTGTTTAACAGTTCACACTGCTAAACACTAGCTTTTAGTGGAGGATAGTCTCTAGGAAAATGGTGAACGAATTTAGATTCACTGAAGGCACATGTCAGGAAAAAACCAACACTGCTCAAATCCGGATTTACCTCAAGGTCGAGAGGTCACGAGTCAACACGAGAAGAAGGCGATGCACCCAGCCAGCGTTACCTGGAGCGCTTCGGGAGCTACCTACCTTGTATGAGTTAACCATGGCGACTGTGGCGAGGCTTCTACCTGATCCTTGCTTTCACCTCGGATGCTGCAGCCCTCACCCACGGGCCACATTATGCAATTGGTAACGTGACTTTCTACTTACACAGCAGAAGAAGTCCGTAAGAAGAGCCTTAACTCCGAGATAGCAATAATTGTCTGTCAATATGTAGTTCCGTTGTTTATCAAGGTGAATTAGATGATAATATCTACGATAGTTGAGTTGGATGTAGAGTGTTGAGATATGGAGCAGTTCTCTGTCCGTTTTCTTCGGCTAGTTTTTAAGGTACCTTTGTTTTCAGAAGGAACTGCGAGGAGGACTGACAACTGTAGCTCTATACCTGGTGCAGCCTAACATTGCTCTTATAAAGCAGAATACCGCCTATCATCTTAGAAATGAGAGACTTTCTTAGATATGCAATGAAACTAAAGTTCCGAAGAATAACTCTTGATAAATGTGTTATATATCAAGGTTAGCAACGTATGAATCATGTGCATCTTGATTTATGTAGCTTAACGCTATATCACAAGTCCAGAAAAACCAAGATGTTGTATGTCATATCTATACTTGTATGGAACGATTTCTGGAGTAATGACGTCAGCAGTCGATGGCACTTGTCACCAACAAGCACACACATCCAAATTCACAACCTTATTAACACAAAAATAACTTAGTGTGGTCTAACATCGTCTACCCTAAGTGGACAGCCCGCCACTTTCTACTATCCATTCCCCTATCTAATCTTCTTTTTCCAAAAGTCCTTCAGTTCAAGCTTCACTTTCGATATATCCCATTAGACAAATATCCTTACTTCAAAATAACATCGTTGACACATGATAAAGAGCACCTGGGTTAAGTAAGACCAGGGACCTGTTGTCCTCCTTTTCTTTCTCTTTTCTTACCATCGCACTCTCAGTTACATAACAGATGTACCATAAAAAGTCCACACTCCCATGTATAACAATTAGTTTCATTCTCATTTCCTTTTCATTTACTATCTCCTTGCTTAGAGAAATTACAGCAGTCTTACAGCAACTGTGCTTGAGTGATTTGGCCTTTGACCTAAGCCTGCTGGCATAATAAGGTCAGGAGAGTCAGATTAAAGGCCAGGCCATCATACCCTTGGTCGTTCGTCGTGCTCCACATGTCAACATAGTGTATCAATATAGAACGCTAAAAATAATTGATTTCCAGAGAAAATTTTCTCAGAAATATTGCATAACCCACACAGGTAAACATTCTACCTTTGAAGTCCAGATACAAACAAAATCTTACTTGATTACCGATGATTTGGTATGTATAGTGAAGACTGGTTACTTGGTATGTATAGTGAAGACTGGTTACTTGGTATGTATGGTGAAGACTGGTTACTTGGTATGTATGGTGAAGACTGGTTACTTGGTATGTATGGTGAAGACTGGTTACTTGGTACGTATGGTGAAGACTGGTTACTTGGTATGTATGGTGAAGACTGGTTACTTGGTATGTATGGTGAAGACTGGTTACTTGGTACATATGGTGAAGACTGGTTACTTGGTATGTATGGTGAAGACTGGTTACTTGGTATGTATGGTGAAGACTGGTTACTTGGTACGTATGGTGAAGACTGGTTACTTGGTATGTATGGTGAAGACTGGTTACTTGGTACGTATGGTGAAGACTAGTTATTTGGTATGTATGGTGAAGACTGGTTACTTGGTATGTATGGCGAAGACTGGTTACTTGGTATGTATGGTGAAGACTGGTTACTTGGTATGTATGGTGAAGACTGGTTACTTGGTTAGTTATAGCAACTTTGGGCCGATCGTCTACCACGGTCACTGAGGCCGTCAACGTCAGGTTGTAAACATTATTCGGAAAATCTTGACCATGTCCTTCAGGTGTCCAAGAAAACTGTAAGACCATGCACGTTCTGTCGCCCTGTATGATCCTTGCGAAAATGTTTTGCTATGTGAATGCTAAAGTAGGTATTTTGTTACTTGAGTAATATAAAAGATAGGTACCTCAATATGCAAAACTTTAAAAAGAAAATACTCAAATGTATGATATGTAAAGTAGATCGTTTAGTATCTATAAATGAAGATGCTTTAAAATGTATAGAGTAGGTGTAGTTAAAACCTGTTTGTTGAGGACGAGAGGCTTGCTAGTTTAGGAAACGTTGCACTAGTTTGAGCACCAGATACCTGGGCGACCTGAGACGGCTGACTTAGATTCGGAAGCGTAACACAGGTGTCTTCACTAGCACCCTAGGGGCCTGAAGCTTCAGTCCAGAATCGTGTAAAAGAAAAAAGAAATACTTCGTACATGATAACATGTGAAGCTTTGATATACAAAGGTGTAATATATTACAATATGTGCTATTATAGGTAAAAGCATTAGTATGTAAAACTTTACATGTTCTCTGGTTGTTAGGATCTACGTCAACATTTACTCTCACAGAATACGTATGCGTGCACGGGTATGAATGGGGAAGGTTTCTATAACCGGGGGGCTGGAAATCCTCCCCTTCAGTTTTTCCTTTTCTAAAAGAACGAATAGAAAGGGAGTCAAGTGACGATTTTCCCAGTTAGGCTCAGTCCTTTGTTCTTAAAGGTACCTCGCAAATGCGGGAAATGGGGAATATGTATGAATATATATATATATATATATATATATATATATATATATATATATATATATATATATATATATATATTCTTTGGTTTAATGTTTATGGAGTACTAGATGTTTGAGACCAAGTATGATCTACGTCAAATTGTCAGGCAAGAAATACAATGCGCCATACATTATTTATCTATTTTTTTCACTGCGAGAGCCTCTGGAACGTCAGTAGTTGGTTGCAGGATCAATCTATCATGTGGTACTTTCACTTCTGGTTAACCAAGTTTAACAGTCGTTGCGGCAAAAACACCTGTTGGGTTCATTGTTAAGATCAACTCGGATAATCGGTCACTGCCGAGCGATGCTGGAGTATAACATTATAACATGCTGAACTTCCTAGATGGTAACAATTTCAGTTGAGAAGATATTAGTTACTTCAGCATACGATCAATTGTATTCAAATCTAAGGTTTGATGAGTTGGGATGTAAATATATTGCCAGACGCTCACGATTTCAACTGAGAAGAAATATTACTTCAGAGCACACACGAAGTCGAGCGATGGTCTTCCTTATCCTAGCTAATGCTTGGCCATAACAGTGATCACACTTCTCAAGTGTAACAAGAGCAGATATGAACATACCCTCATTTTGCCTGGAAAAATAAAGAGAAGCAAGAAAGTTTTTACCCATCTTGGCCCAGCTCTTGGCCCTGCATGGCAGAGACCAACGTAACCTGCATCCCATCCGCTCAGGCTAGGCTAGAGGACAGCAAGTCATTAACATTGGGTTAACTTTCCTCACACGTTGACCATTTGTATTCGATTATCGTTATCCACCACGACAAAGCTGGAATACTGATGCTCACGGTCGTCGACTCCTTCACCTCCCTTACCTCATCACCGAACCGGGGATTTGAAAGATAAGGAGATGTTGACTCGTCAACGAGACCAGCATATATTCGAGAACGCTGGTGAAATTTTTGCGTCCTACGTTGCCCTAAACCGAAACTAGTTAATTCTAGTTCGCTTTCTGCGGATTAGAAGGACTTGATGGATTATAAGCTCCAATACCAGCTACCTTCGGTTTGTGTAAGACTGAGAACATAACGTTCATGCATTCGCTTACAAGAAAAGGTAAACAGTTGCTCAATGCCGAGTTGGCTGTTTCCTGTCAGCTAGGAAGACTTTGCCAATATTTAGTCTCAAGTATTTCATGCACATATCAACTTGAGGTTAAAACCTTACTAATCACAGTTAAAAATGCGGATGCTTTGGTTAGAAGCTAATAGAATCTCTCTCTCTCTCTCTCTCTCTCTCTCTCTCTCTCTCTCTCTCTCTCTCTCTCTCTCTCTCTCTCTCTCCAAGATTCCTCTTTAATGAAAGGATCAGATTATTAAAACTAGCCAATTATGCCAATCTAAAACTGATGAAATTGCTTTTACGCTTAAGTTTATGTCCCAGCGTTTTTAAAATCAAAACATTCATTGCACATTAATGTTTTTACTTAGACACGCAGTGGCAAAAGTATTCATACATTTGCCCTTTATGTTGCTACAAGGATGACCATATACTTCGTAGAGGTCGAAGTTTACTAACGCATCCAGTGAACAAAAAAGATAAAAGTTTAGACGGGAAATGTCACTTTGAAAACTCACTTTTTTTTTTTTTAAGGATATTACAATTTCCTCAAGCTGCATTGGAGACAAAAGTATATGATACATTGTCAACGTCCCACATGCTAAAGAATGCTCTTAGATGAGGAATTGGAAAGAAATATCCAAAATATCATTTCACATAAAATAATGAAGTAAAGATACATATACTAAGTACTGTATATTCAGTGATTTACGATGACTTCAAACAACAGTTTCTAGAAAAGATCTCATTTATTGGCCGACTTTTCCAAACAAGCTTATCTCAGCTTCAGCTTAAAAAAGACAATGACAGTTTCTACTAATACCATGGTAATGAAGCAGATGAATATATACAATATACAATATAAATAACTATCTGGTGAATAGCAATAGCAGATCTGTTGAAGTGCATTTATCAACTACTACATGAATTCATATATACTGTATGTATCAATTATAGTGATTAAACCCAATTGATTCTCGTGCAGCGTAGCAGCTGCAGGCAGCGTCAGAAATAAGCAAAGAACAGTCTGATTTGTTCACATATACTCTCTAGTTGTCATATATAATGTTTTGAAACTAGCTTCCTCAGCTAAGTTCTGCAGTCCTTGGTCTTCGTCCTCCCCTTCTAACACGTAGATCCTCTTAGTCAGTGCTTCTTCGCTCATCCTCTCCTGTGTCCAAACTGGAACAACTGTTCATTAGAAAGAAAGCTTCGGCGTCTGTACAGGACTTCAAGTTTCTTTTAGGAAAATTGATCTATCTCTGTTATTTGGTGTTTCCAAAATACAATAGTTGGTTCGATGTTACTGTGTTTATAATGGTTATTGGTGGATTTATAAAATCGTTAAAGGAGACAAGAAAGTTTTCGAACAAGAGATGTGAAGTTGGGGGGAAGCGTTAAACTTAAGAAGGTTACGTCTGCTTCACTGAAATATTCTGTCTTAATCCAAAACGAGATGTGACGTGCATTGAGCAAGAGAAAATTGAACGGAATTAGAAAATTGGAAGGATGTTAGGTCGGATCGTGAATGAGTTTAGTTATTTCTTGAAAAGTAGGAGTGCAGGAGACAGAACAGAATACTGGAGGGGAGCGGGTTGGAATATTTCACAACAGAACACAGGTAAACAAAGTCGTTTAAGCGAATCTGGTCAGTATTCAAAAGCTCAGGCGGGGTATCACCGGTGGATCTTGCCTTGTGAAGGCAAGCTTAGAAAAAAAGTTTAAGATCCAAGACTAACCTGTCCACTAAGGTCTGGCAGCAGTACCTCTACCACATGGATTACCGTCCAAAGATATTCAGTGCTGACCTCTTCATACTCCTGGCCAGCCGTGCGACGGACTCCTCGTCTGGTGTCCAGTTATCCGCTTCCGCCAGCTGCTTAAACTGACCGAAACATGTCTCCCACTAAGTTGTCTTGTCGAACTCTCGCCGTGCAGATCCCTCCCGTACCTTCAGGTAAGACTGTTGACAAGCGAAAATTCCGAACTCCAGGATTCAGGTTCGCCGCCTTAGGACTGGTTACTGAGAGTCCACACGTTGTGGTAGCGCCTTGCAAGACCCTGCGGTCCACACCCATCCCCTCAATGATCTTCCTGGCTTCGTTCCGGGCAGGTCCACCCATTCCAACACTGCATCTGCAGCAGCTCACCTCTCATGCTGTCCAGCTGCTCAGTGTTCAGACTTACCTATTTCTCCTTCTGGTCGAGTCACTGCTCTCGTTAGTCTACCTGCTACCCTACTCATCCTGTAGTTCTGCCTAAATTACTCCTGTAACTATGCCTCACCGTCAATAGACCTTCATCCTGCTGCCTTGCCTTTGCCTGGAACTGTTGCTTTACTTAACGTACGAGTTGATGACTGTTAGTGTAAGCCCTCACCTGGGCACCGCCTTAACTTGTGCACCTGCCGCCGCTGCTGCTGTTGTGTGAAGTTGTGGGGATATGCAACTGTCAGAGTCAAGTTATAACACATCTACAGCTGTTGGTGGGTCGTTATAATACATCTACTGCTGTTGGTGGGTCAAGTTATAACACATCTACTGCTGTTGGTGGGTCAAGTTGTAATACATCTACTGCTGTTGGTGGATCAAGTTATAATACATCTACTGCTGTTGGTGGGTCAAGTTGTAATACAGCTACTGCTGTTGGTGGGTCAAGTTATAATACATCTACTGCTGTTGGTGGATCAAGTTATAATACATTTACTGCTTTTGGTGGATCAAGTTATAATACACTACTGCTGTTGGTGGGTCGTTATAATACATCTACTGCTGTTGGTGGGTCGTTATAATACATCTACTGCTGTTGGTGGGTCAAGTTATAACACATCTACAATTGTTGGTGGGTTGTTATAATACATCTACTGCTGTTGGTGGGTCGTTATAATACATCTACTGCTGTTGGTGGGTCAAGTTATAATACATCTACTGCTGTTGGTGGGTCAAGTTATAACACCTACTGCTGTTGGTGGGTCAAGTTATAACACATCTACTGCTGTTGGTGGATCAAGTTATAACACATCTACTGCTGTTGGTGGGTCAAGTTATAATACATCTACTGCTGTTGGTGGATCAAGTTATAACACATCTACAATTGTTGGTGGATCAAGTTATAACACATCTACAGCTGTTGGTGGGTTGTTATAATACATCTACTGCTGTTGGTGGATCAAGTTATAACACATCTACAATTGTTGGTGGATCAAGTTATAACACATCTACAGCTGTTGGTGGGTTGTTATAATACATCTACTGCTGTTGGTGGATCAAGTTATAACACATCTACAATTGTTGGTGGATCAAGTTATAACACATCTACAATTGTTGGTGGGTTGTTATAATACATCTACTGCTGTTGGTGGGTCAAGTTATAATACATCTACTGCTGTTGGTGGGTCATGATGAGGAACATGTGTAACATCATCATCGTCAAGTGACTGACAGGCCCAACCCACCCAGTATTCGTCGTCGTCCCCTCCTCCACCATCTGGTCCTGACTCCTGGCGTGTGTTTTCTCTCTCCATGTTCAAATATCTTGCAACGATGCCACCACCACGCCCCTGACACCACCAGCTGTGGCAGCGGTCGAGATCACCCTGCCAGGGGCCCTGGCGTCTTGTTGTTGAAGTATATGTGTGTGAAAGTCGATGTGGCTAGTGAGAGGCAGCATCATGCTCATTATGGATGAAATGACGGCTGAAGTAACGCTCATCCTTCACATACAACCCCCTCCCCCCCTCAACCCCACCCCACCATAAAGGATGATTATATCACGTGCGTTCACCGTGCTAGGCAACACTAGGTCATGCCGCTAGGCTGCGTGTAACAATATTCTGGTGACGAATTATGTGATGGTCCCTCTCACCAACACCAGAAATAATGAAAATAATTCTGTATCTCCTTAGTTTTCTCTTTTCTGAAACGGCTATGACGGCCTCTCCCTGTTCAAATTGTTCATGCAGGCATGACCATGTCTCACAGGAATGTCCTCATTTCTGCTGCTGCTGCTGCACTTCAGTACATGAAATCTCCTCTGTTATTAACATAGTCTTGAACTCAACAACACTGAGCTTCACTGTTACCATATAACAGTTACAGCAATGTGACGCCAGACATTACTCACTGACACTGGCGTCAGGCAGAACCTTCATCAATGTCTACTTTCTTATTTATATTTTCATTGCACAGACATGTTGGCAGGTTTTGCCCGTGGTGGTGCTGGTGATGGTGGCGGTGGTCATCTTGGGATCTAACAAACTTAATGAATTGTCGCCACCTGATGAGGTGGATTGTCTCCGTGAAACATGTTGTGCTGCATGTATAGAAAAATTATGTTGAATGAAATTATATGAACTGTTGAACTGCGATTTCACATTCCCACACACACATACACACACACACACACACACACACACACACACACACACACACACTATTTTAAAGGAGATTTTGGCTGAATTGAAGGACTAAGAAGATAACCATAAGGCTTATGACTATAGACAGCAAGATATCAGGGTTCCCTGCTGAGCCTTATGGTAGGAGGAACCAGAGGTCAAAATTCTGATCGTGCTGGCCTGGCGGACGTCTCAATACCTGACCGCAGCTCCCTCTAGCCTAGCTTTAATGAGTGCCCCTACCTGGGTTGACGAGTACCCGTAACTTCTGGTTGCTGCCGCTAGTTAAACCCCTCACGTCCAGGAGGGACAGTTGAATGTCAATCATCAAATGTCTGTTGTAGTTGATATCAAAGATGCCACCTGATCAACAAGCAACAGAGGGTAGCATTGGGGTCACAGCAATCACCTGGTAACGTATACACTTCGCACAGGGAGGACGGAATTGATAACAGATAACCTGGTCCCTCACAGACTGCAGCAGTTTGGTGGCTGGTTCATCAGTGTGAATGAAGTTTACAAAACTATACGAACAGCTATAGACCACTGGATTCTCTCAAGGCTATTTGCGTTAGCACAGATGGAAAAGCAAACAAACAAACAAATAAACAAAGTTTAGTGTGCAGAATGTAAAAGTAGAGGAAATGCTATATATTGCTTTAAAAACGGAAGGGCAAAAATCATTAGTCGTGGACTTAAATACAGGTAAACGTGAAGTGTTTTAGGTGTGTACATATTGTTGCTTTGAACCCCTCGTTGATAAGATTTTTTTTTTTTTACATTAACATTCTGTCTTGTAATTCCTAAAGTTTACAGGTCCACTGGCTACAAATAACTCAGTCCCACTTGATACTTCTTTTCTAGTTCGTTCCCAGTTGTTACCTACTGAATCCGAGAGTAAACATCTCGTTCATCAGTCGACAGGAACAAAAGTATTGCCAGAGGTACACATGTGCCGGGAACAGCTAGCTGGATGCAGCCAATCATGAATGTGCACAATAAGTTATGACAAGTTCCGAGGGAAGCGTTCTTCCTGTGGCTCGGAGAACAGTAACACACACGTTCTTATGCTCAGTCACGTTTAACCTTATTTTCAATCAGGGTTGTGGAATCTGAGGTCCCTGATCTCTGTTGATATACATATTTCAAGAGAATACACTCCTCATGTTAACTACACTCGTGAAGCTGGTGGATGTGAGTGTGTTTCCGTCTGCTCGTCTTCATCTTTAGTGGAACGTACGTTGACGTATCGGCAACAATTGGTTGACCTACATTGGCCGACCTGCAGGATGTAGTGCTTGTGTGATAGGATGGCCATATATAATCCTCCAATCAGACTCATGGCAAAGTATATAGATCAACTCAGGGCCATGCAGTTGTTGGCAGTGGTTTGAGGATTGTTGTTCGTGCTGACGACTGAACTCCGTCAACAGCTGAGTTTTTCAGAGGCGTCGGCAGTTTGAGTGGATGGATGGATGGGGTGAGGTGAGGCAGGGGCTTTCCAGGCAGCACGTCTTGAATAACAACAGGTGAGCACCTACAGTAATCACCTCTGGTGCGGGACATACCAAACTGTGGCAACTTTCATCTTTCTCCGGTTTGTTGGGTGTACATGAAGTCTCGTACAGTATGATGATGAAATCAATGATATATGTATTGCATAAAGAAAGGAATTCACTTAATGAATCGTAAATTTAGAAAAAAAAATATAGAATACAAACTTTAATAGTTGCTTTTTTTTTTGTTAAATGAAAAGGAAATCTTTATGAGGAATTTCTAGTATCATTAGAATAATGAAAGAAGTACAAGAATATTTTTCCTTAACATTGATTTCACTTTGGAAATTATATTGCAGTATACTGTATAGATTCAGCAACACATGAAACTCACTTTTAAGGGA
The DNA here is from genome assembly GCF_036320965.1 of Panulirus ornatus. NCBI lineage: Eukaryota > Metazoa > Arthropoda > Malacostraca > Decapoda > Palinuridae > Panulirus > Panulirus ornatus. Next base: position 59,018,591 of record NC_092241.1, read on the forward strand.
TATATCTAACTGAAATCATGAGGATGACCATAATCTTCCATGACGCCAGAAGACCTATCAATGAAAGCATTTTTTGCACGTTTCCCAACCAACCCACAAGACAGAGTCAGACATATCTGACCTTACTCTCAACCACAAGACAGAGCCAGACATATTCAACCTTACTCTTAACCATTCTCCTCCGCTGATAACATATCCTGGTATGATCAAACCTCGGAGTGTAAAGTATTACATCGCTGTCATACGGAATGTCATAATTAACTATGTAAAGAATTAAGTCATGCAGGTACAGTATATTGTTTATGATTAATATACTTGAATAATGACACATTTCTCGGGTAATAAAGATAATCATGACCGTACAGATCACTGCTGACCGGTTCGTGCGTACGATAGTTTTACACTAGACGACTGGAGGAGGCGCCAACCAGGCCCCAGCTACCGGCCATACGACGTGAGCCATGGCCATACCTCCCTCACTTTTACCCCTTTTTAAACTCATCTTCAGAATCATTCACGAATGATACAAACACCAACTTTGCTGACATAATTGTTCAACATGTGACACACACACACACACACACACACACACACACACATCATTCCCGTACAATACAAATAGGTAGTTTCCCCACCCCACAAGAATATCCAGGGAAGCTGGGTGTAATAAGCGACACAGTAGAAGGGCTGAGAGTAACGTTCGTATACTAGTGTTGATGGATTGCTGGTAAATGGAAACCTTCCAGGATTCAAGCACAGAGCACCACAGTTATGTGTTACGAACGATATCACCATCCCTCCTCCAACACACCCACTGGGGAAAATAAAGTATATAAAAATTGTTTCTCGTTAAATCGTCGATCTTGCTCGACAGTGTTTTCGATGTAAGCGCACCTTTTTTGAGCAAATTCAGCATATATAAACCTTCAACATATGTGATTTAAAAGGAAGATGAGTGGGTACTGGATATTAGGTCTAGATCGGGAGGATCACAGCCTTTACCAGGAGTTGCTTTTATCTCTCTGGAAGATGTCAGGATCATGTTAGTGGATGGTCCAGGATTTTCCAGGTCTTCTAGTGGGTCAGCACATAGCAACATCAGTTAAATCTGATAGATTAAACAGGGAAGGTAAATATTCAAAGTTTACACTTTCTTCTGTGCATTTTCACAATTTTCATGTCCATTCTATTTGCAACTTTTTGTCTGATGTTTGTAACGATCTTTGACGCAGATGATTATATCTTATTAACATCATCATGCATTCTTCTATGTTTAAAGAACGTGCTAGTAATGACAATGAACCTGCAATCATGAGAAACAATATAACATAATCATAAAACGTTTTGATATACGTCTTTAGTGTATCGTTATTTTTTTTTTTACTGAACTTACCGGTTATCAACGGCTGAGACTCATTAAGTCACTGTCAGTATTTTGCATCAAACGTACAACACGTAATTTATATATCTGGGTACTGGACGTGCGTATGTTGGTTCTCAGAATCTTCAGATGTGAGGCCCAGCGGTGATGTTGTGGTTGATGTAGGAAGGAAGCACAGACCCCAAGAATGCCCATCTCTAATACATCTTTATGGATATATAGATTGCCTGATATCATCATCAATATCATTCATTAGCGTATGGAACAACAGATATCTATCTTCAGTTTTCTTACTGATATATTTTCTTTTCATAAATGGAAATTTAATATTTAAATTAGTTATCCACACACATTGACCAAAGCTTCAACGTTTTCTCTCTACTCCACAGAAAATATTATCAAACGATTGACATCAACTTTACTATTCGTAAATTTGTTTCCATTAACCATGAATTGATCTAACATATGGAGTGTCACATAATGTCCATACACATTTTCAACCTACGCATACAATAGCGGAAAAGATAGAGCTAGATTTTAAAGACACGCGATAATTAACTTCCGTATACTGGAGACGACAGTGCAGGGGAGAGGAATGGAGCGATAGTTGGTGGGGTCCAGCGGTCTGCTTTCTTAGGAATGGGCTGCAGCAGTGTTCTTCCAAGAAGGAAAAGTCTGGGATTTTAGAGGGACGAAACAGGTGAAAAGAATCGGAGTTAGTTTAAAGGCTATGCCACCTGGGTCATACTTGGAAGATCTTATTCGAGGAAAACATAGATGGCACTTTAGTAGGAGGGAATGGGAGCAGAGGATTAGATGCATAATCATCCCTGTCAAATGAGAGCAAAATAAGGTAACAAAGAGAACGTCATCTATAAACTGATTAGGTCGGAAGAGAGGAGGAAAGTTGAATTACTAAAGTTGTTGGATATGATTTTGGTTAAGGAGAAGCAGGATTTGTCAGAAGTCAAATCAGTGAAGTTGCGCTTGACTCTACGAAGAAGAGCACCGCAGTGATGACGAGCAGATATGAAACCAGAGTGAAACATAAGGGAAAGGTAAAGCCTCATTAGTCGATACGCTCTGTCCTCGTTGTGACAGACATCAGAGAAGGAACGATCAAACCTTGATTGGTGAGATAAAGATTTAATGGAAGGGATGTAGGAATCCATTCCATTTAAGGTAGCTTCCGCTATCTGGTCAGCACATCATAAGGTACTTGTTAGCTTAAGACATGATCAAGAAACTAGAGCGCGAATGAAACTCCATTATTTTGGTCCAAGTGGTACATACTTATTCTAATAAAAAAAACTTCCAAACTAACTGAAATTTTACTGTCGACTTCCCTTCCCAAAAAGAAACGATAATCAATTATATCCTTCCATCAGTCTTTATCCCCAGAAATCCTAAATGATCACGTATGCTGACGACAATACGATGTGGCCCTCGTCACCTAACTTTTGGCTTTCGGCAGGAGGGATTCAAGCTTGATTAAAGTTCGTCCAGTAATGGGCCTTGTATTAAGGTTTCAAGGTTTTCAACCACTAAATATACAGATCTTTGTTTTCTCTTGAAAACTTAGAATTCTTTATTCACAATTAAGTTCAGATAACACAGCAGTCTAGGTGATCATACTGAATTCCTGTCTGCATTTTCATACTGGAATAAACTGGAAAATCCATGTTGCTCATCTAATCAGTAGTTATGATCGGAAATTGGATGTCCTCAACTACCTATCTGGTTCCTACTGGAAAACCAACAGATGGTGTGTTCTTTATTAATGGTGCAGACGGCCCTGACCAGAAGATCAAGGTCACATTACTGCTCACACGTGTTCACATCGGTGACGGAGGCAACCTTGGTGAAGCTGGATATGAATCAGAATAAATGTTTACTATCATGTTCTGTAGTTCTAACGTGCACCAAGCCTGGACGACGGGAATTGACTGTACCGAACCTCCGTCTTCGACAAGAGTATTTTGCCACAAAAAACTAACGACCAGGAAACATGATAGCCATCATCCTGCTTGGTGTCGTCTGTCCCAGGTTAAAAACTGTATGGATCGTCAGGCTGCCGACCCTTGCACTTCACCTGCTGTGTGGTGTTTCTGGCATCAGGTTACAGGAGGTGGAGGAGCTGGTGATGAGAGACACAGCGCTATAGGATTGTTAAAGAACTGATAACACCACCGACTGACTCCCAGCCACACAGCTGCACCGCATTTGAAGGTTCGCCAGAGATGGTGAGAGGCGCCCGCCCAGGATGTGATACACTGTGCCACGTCTGTGCTGTACTGCTAAATGTGGCCGTTGTTATGTTGGTCAGTGAACGTTCCCTCATGCTATGTTGGCATGTAACTCACCCACTGGTGTCATGTGCCTCACTGAGGTCATATGATTCACTGGTGTCATGTGACTCACTGGTGGCATGTGACTCACCCGCTGGTGTCATGTGACTCACTGGTGGCATGTGACTCACCCACTGGTGTCATGTGCCTCACTGAGGGCATATGATTCACTGGTGTCATGTGACTCACTGGTGGCATGTGATTCACTGGTGTCATGTGTGATCTTAGAATCCCCGTGAACACCTGATGAGGGGAGGGTGTTCAAGATTTTTCAGCTGGTAATATCAACTTGATGACGGTCATGTTGAACGACCCTGGTAGTAGATAGGCCTAAAGCCCACACAATCAACCGCCAACGTTTTTGAAAGTTGTTGTTTACATATGGATATAGAGAATGAAAGTATTGGGTAACCGCTTACTGTGGAATACTGTTCTCAGGTTGAACTAATATTCATTCACGTATGTTAACATAGGACTTATTTTTTTTTTTTTTTTTTTTTGCTTTGTCGCTGTCTCCCGCGTTTGCGAGGTAGCGCAAGGAAATAGACGAAAGAAATGGCCCAACCCACCCCCATACACATGTATATACATACGTCCACACACGCAAATATAAACACCTACACAGCTTTCCATGGTTCACCCCAGACGCTTCACATGCCCTGATTCAATCCACTGACAGCACGTCAACCCCGGTATACCACATCGCTCCAATTCACTCTATTCCTTGCCCTCCTTTCACCCTCCTGCATGTTCAGGCCCCGATCACACAAAATCTTTTTCACTCCATCTTTCCACCTCCAATTTGGTCTCCCTCTTCTCCTCGTTCCCTCCACCTCCGACACATATATCCTCTTGGTCAATCTTTCCTCACTCATTCTCTCCATGTGCCCAAACCATTTCAAAACACCCTCTTCTGCTCTCTCAACCACGCTCTTTTTATTTCCACACATCTCTCTTACCCTTACATTACTTACTCGATCAAACCACCTCACACCACACATTGTCCTCAAACATCTCATTTCCAGCACATCCATCCTCCTGCGCACAACTCTATCCATAGCCCACGCCTCGCAACCATACAACATTGTTGGAACCACTATTCCTTCAAACATACACATTTTTGCTTCCCGAGATAATGTTCTCGACTTCCACACATTCTTCAAGGCTCCCAGAATTTTCGCCCCCTCCCCCACCCTATGATCCACTTCCGCTTCCATGGTTCCATCCGCTGCCAGATCCACTCCCAGATATCTAAAACACTTCACTTCCTCCAGTTTTTCTCCATTCAAACTCACCTCCCAATTGACTTGACCCTCAACCCTACTGTACCTAATAACCTTGCTCTTATTCACATTTACTCTTAACTTTCTTCTTTCACACACTTTACCAAACTCAGTCACCAGCTTCTGCATTTTCTCACATGAATCAGCCACCAGCGCTGTATCATCAGCGAACAACAACTGACTCACTTCCCAAGCTCTCTCATCCCCAACAGACTTCATACTTGCCCCTCTTTCCAAAACTCTTGCATTCACCTCCCTAACAACACCATCCATAAACAAATTAAACAACCATGGAGACATCACACACCCCTGCCGCAAACCTACATTCACTGAGAACCAATCACTTTCCTCTCTTCCTACACGTACACATGCCTTACATCCTCGATAAAAACTTTTCACTGCTTCTAACAACTTGCCTCCCACACCATATATTCTTAATACCTTCCACAGAGCATCTCTATCAACTCTCTCATATGCCTTCTCCAGATCCATAAATGCTACATACAAATCCATTTGCTTTTCTAAGTATTTCTCACATACATTCTTCAAAGCAAACACCTGATCCAGACATCCTCTACCACTTCTGAAACCACACTGCTCTTCCCCAATCTGATGCTCTGTACATGCCTTCACCCTCTCAATCAATACCCTCCCATATAATTTACCAGGAATACTCAACAAACTTATACCTCTGTAATTTGAGCACTCACTCTTATCCCCTTTGCCTTTGTACAATGGCACTATGCACGCATTCCGCCAATCCTCAGGCACCTCACCATGAGTCATACATATATTAAATAACCTTACCAACCAGTCAACAATACAGTCACCCCCTTTTTTTAATAAATTCCACTGCAATACCATCCAAACCTGCTGCCTTGCCGGCTTTCATCTTCCGCAAAGCTTTTACTACCTCTTCTCTGTTTACCAAATCATTTTCCCTAACCCTCTCACTTTGCACACCACCTCGACCAAAACACCCTATATCTGATACTCTATCATCAAACACATTCAACAAACCTTCAACATACTCACTCCATCTCCTTCTCACATTACCACTACTTGTTATCACCTACCCATTTGCGCCCTTCACTGAAGTTCCCATTTGCTCCTTTGTCTTACGCACTTTATTTACCTCCTTCCAGAGCATCTTTTTACTCTCCCTAAAATTTAATGATACTCTCTCACCCCAACTCTCATTTGCCCTTTTTTTCACCTCTTGCACCTTTCTCTTGACCTTGAGTGAATGTTGGGGTGAAGAGGGTGGTGAGAGTAAGTGAGCTTAGGAAGGAGACTTGTGTGAGGAAGTACCAGGAGAGACTGAGTACAGAATGGAAAAAGGTGAGAACAATGGAAGTAAGGGGAGTGGGGGAGGAATGGGATGTATTTAGGGAATCAGTGATGGATTGCGCAAAAGATGCTTGTGGCATGAGAAGAGTGGGAGATGGGTTGATTAGAAAGGGTAGTGAGTGGTGGGATGAAGAAGTAAGAGTATTAGTGAAAGAGAAGAGAGAGGCATTTGGACGATTTTTGCAGGGAAAAAATGCAATTGAGTGGGAGATGTATAAAATAGGACTTATTACTTTTATATATTCTTGAACAACATTCATTTAATCAATCAGTTAAAACCTCAGGTTTAAATGTTGTGAACTGACGTCAACGGTAAACAAGGAATGAAGGACTCCAGACCCAACTGGCGTCACGCAAGTCTTACCTGGACGGCAGAACATAGTGGTGTGTGTGTGTGTGTGTGTGTGTGTGTGTGTGTGTGTGTGTGTGTGTGTGTGTGTGTGTGAAGGGATGAGCGATGAACAGCCTCGTTAAGGCAAAATAGTCCTTGTAATCTCATCCATGTAGATCAGGACAACTGGGGTACAAATAGTCATTCATCAGGCAGCTGAGACACCACGACCAGTCAGCTAGATAGATATGATAAGAGTTGATCAATATGCTCCACCACACCCACAATAACCAATATGCTCCTCCACACCCACGATAACCAATATGCTCCTCCACACCCACGATAACCAATATGCTCCTCCACACCCACGATAACCAATATACTCCACCACACCCACGATAACCAATATGCTCCACCACACCCACGATAACCAATATGCTCCACCACACCCACGATAACCAATATGCTCCTCCACACCCACGATAACCAATATGCTCCTCCACACCCACGATAACCAATATGCTCCACCACACCCACGATAACCAATATACTCCACCACACTCACGATAACCAATATACTCCACCACACCCACGATAACCAATATGCTCCTCCACACCCACGATAACCAATATGCTCCTCCACACCCACGATAACCAATATGCTCCACCACACCCACGATAACCAATATACTCCACCACACTCACGATAACCAATATACTCCACCACACCCACGATAACCAATATGCTCCTCCACACCCACGATAACCAATATGCTTCTCCACACCCACGATAACCAATATGCTCCTCCACACCCACGATAACCAATATGCTCCACCACACCCACGATAACCAATATACTCCACCACACTCACGATAACCAATATACTCCACCACACCCACGATAACCAATATGCTCCTCCACACCCACGATAACCAATATACTCCATCACACCCACGATAACCAATATGCTCCACCACACCCACGATAACCAATATGCTCCTCCACACCCACGATAACCAATATGCTCCTCCACACCCACGATAACCAATATGCTCCTCCACACCCACGATAACCAATATACTCCATCACACCCACGATAACCAATATGCTCCACCACACCCACAATAACCAATATACTCCACCACACCCACGATAACCAATATACTCCACCACACCCACGATAACCAATATGCTCCTCCACACCCACGATAACCAATATACTCCACCACACCCACGATAACCAATATGCTCCACCACACCCACGATAACCAATATACTCCACCACACCCACGATAACCAATATACTCCATCACACCCACGATAACCAATATGCTCCATCACACCCACGATAACCAATATGCTCCACCACACTCACGATAACCAATATACTCCACCACACCCACGATAACCAATATGCTCCTCCACACCCACGATAACCAATATGCTCCACCACACCCACGATAACCAATATACTCCACCACACCCACGATAACCAATATGCTCCACCACACCCACGATAACCAATATGCTCCACCACACCCACGATAACCAATATACTCCACCACACCCACGATAACCAATATACTCCATCACACCCACGATAACCAATATGCTCCATCACACCCACGATAACCAATATACTCCACCACACCCACGATAACCAATATGCTCCACCATACCCCGATACAAACATCTTAGCGACTCATTAATATATCCTAAATATCTGGGTCAGGAGAACTACTGTGTTAAGTGATAACGTTATGTGTCCATTCTCTTCATGTTATCATTAAGATGTTCATATGATACAAACGTGTCAGGGGAAGACTAACGCATGTTCCTGTTGGCTTACCGACACACCTGTGCTCGAGGATAAGCTGCACTCATCATATGGCAGATGTGTTGAGGATCCGACATCACTATGGGCCCCACAAGAGCATCAGAGACGTTAGGAAAAGGTTTCCTGTTGTCATGGTGAGGCCGAGCGCTACGACGCCGCCGGATACATAACTGAGGGAGTACATATCGTAATGTAAGCAGACGACAGGTTACGTTACTAGGTCCACTTCGAGGCCCGGTCTTGACTGAAGTATAGCGAGGATTATGAAAAGGGAGACAGACTAGACAAAGGAAAGTATTTCGAAGTTTGGAGGAAGAGAAAAGCCTGTCTCTTATAATGTGGCAAGCCATAGTTATTGGGGAAGACATGAAAGGGTAGAGAGTTCCAAAGGTTCGACGTGTAAGGAAAGAAACAGTTATCAAAACGTCCCACCCTTGAGTTGCTGATGGCGACACAATCATCATGTGATATAGCAGCTTGCCGAGTATTGCGTGGTTGGTCTAGTTAGTGGTAGGAGCACACAAGCAGCCAGCTCTCGGGAGCAAAGCACCAAAGTAATACCTATATAAGAGGGAAAGTGAATCAACATTGCGGCATAGGGCAAGGGGGTCAGGTTTGGAAGTTAGTCTGGGACAGTTTAGAAATCGGACTGCCTTCGACTCAACTTTGTCAAGTAAGGATACAGAGCTAGAACCACCCCAGATGTGAGAGCAGTACTTCATACAATGATGAATCAATCCCTTGTATAAACGAAGCAACTGTTCAGAAGAAAAGAAGTTTCGACATGTAAACAGAACACCCAGTTTCATAGAAGCAGACTTAGCTATTCCTGTAATATGGGGTTTCCAAGAAAGAGTGGATGTTACACTAAGACCAAGTATGTATACTGAGTTAAGAGATGAAATTACAGAACCGTCAAAGTACACAACATAGTTGTGAAGAATTTTCGATATACGATTCCATATGTTTTCTGAACTTGGGTGATTTTTTCCTTAAAAACATCATGGATCACAGGGAACCACGGGGCGGGCAAGCGACAATACTAAGACTGTGATTAATAACAGAATAAAGTGATTTTAACACATCAAACTGTACATGACACAGACAACCAAAGTGATCTTAATGAAACTGAGTTACACTTGCGTGCACGAAGTGCTCTACCAGCTAGTGATTTTCAAGTCAACAGTGAAGTAGATATGTCAACGTTCATCTTAGCAGGCCATAATGATACTCAATATTCTCCACAATGAGAGAATATATATACAGAATATTTCTATCCTTATTGTTATAACTTCTCAGGATGAAACATCCACTAACAAAAATGAAATATAGTTTCCAACTGAGGCAAACTATGAGACAATATCAGTGCACCTTTGTCCTGACAACACCAGGTTGTGATCCTATACTTGTCAATATAACCTGTGAGGAAACTGTCTCTGGGGGGTCGTCAGCCACCCCCCCCCCCACACACACACACACACCTACAACAAGTCTCGGACCAAGAGAAAACCTCGGCTCAGGTCGTCGTCTGCCGCGGCCGCTGACAACCTTCAGCCAGGCCACAGTGGCCAAGCAGTCAGGAATGCCTCGCTCACCTTCCTGAAGGACGGCCAGCCCTCAGTGCAGGCAAGGACACACACACACACACACACACACACACACACACACACACACACACACACACACACACTACACACACACACACACACACACACACTACACAAGAGACGGGGCTCCAGGAGTGTAGAATTATCTTTGTAAACTATACAGAGGTAAATACACCATACATTCGATAAAGCGCCTCATCCCATGTTGCTGATAAAGATAAGAAAACAAGTTATCATCAGGTGGGAAGTAAAACAATGAATCAGGAGATAGTTAGAGGAGGTGCGAAACCAGTGATGACCAGAGAGCAGTCACCAGCAGGGAACCACAACGACTAGTCTTGCTACCTCTGGTAGTATTGGTCGAGTAATCGACCCACCACCAGAGGGAGTAAGGTCATGCCATGGTAGATCTGTGTGTGGGACACAATTGATGGTAGGAACTGGTTCAGTGTGAGATTGTATAGCACAGCAGGAGGGTCTAGGTCCTCTGGAAGCTTAGTAGGACAGCAGTGTATTGGGGATGAGGCCAGCGTAGTCTCACGAGGGGAGATCAAGACCTCTGGAACTATAGGTGAAGCGTTTCCAGGAATCAGCGAGTACTGAACTCCTTCTCAGGTTAATGCACAACACTTCCATTTAGTTTGAACACTTAGATCTCTCTTACGATGCTCCTGCAGCTCTGAGGATGGACCACAGTCACTGGCAGGGAAACGATGGACTCATTTCGTCCACTGATATGTTATTATATATATATATATATATATATATATATATATATATATATATATATATATATATATATATATATATATAAACTACTTGTGTGAGGCTGAACGTGAGTATGATGTACCTCTGTGGGAACATTGTGTAAGGAACCAGTAGACAGATTGGTAAAGGTGTGATATGTTGCAGGAGGTGCGGTGCCCCAGTCTGGACGGTCAGGAAAGATGAAAATATCACAATTTTGTTCCTTAGAAATGAGAATGAAAAGACTAGATCATATTAGTTGACGCATTAGACTGTGAATGACTAATTGATGTGGATGAGGACATGAGGTTGGTTGGAGAGGACAGGAGGACATGACTAAAGTTAGAATATGATTTACACAAAGAGGTAATAGAGAAGGTCCAGAGGAAGGCAATAAAGATGGTACCAGAATTAAGATAGCTACGTTACATTAAATTTGCCGAGCCTGGAAGCAGAAAGAGTGAGGGGTGACTTGATCAATGAGAGTGATGACGAAGGATGAAGAGATAAAACACCCAGAGAACTTGACATGAAATTAATCAAGAAACTTCTCACAAATTATGTGAAGCAGTTGTTGCACAGTATGAGAGCTGTGGATGACAGGGGTACATTGAGTTGCGAAAGTGTGAGTGTGGACACAATACACAGCTTGAAGAACTACAACAACTGAGAAAGTTCAAGAGTTGGGGCCCCACAAACATTTAAGCACCCCCCCCCCACAAACGCTGAAGCCCCCACAATACAGTGCAGCACAAATCGGTGAAAACAAGATGGGCGAGTAACGTACGCAGCAGGTGGCCGGAGACCCGAGCAGGACGCCCTTCATCCACATGCAGTACGGTACCTGGATCTTAGTATATGTTTAGCCCTGGCTATGTAGTACCTGGATAATAGTATATTCATCTTGAGAGCACACGTCCTCCCAGCACTGGCACATTCTGCTGAGCTAATGTTCCCGGACGACCCTGCATTGTGGCAGGACGGATCATCGTAATGAAGATGCTGGATGCATGACATCAGACGACTTTAGGAAAGACCACACATGAATGATAGAGATCTCATGGACCTGTCTTGCATGGTGATCTATGAGTGGTCTGTCTCGTGTGTGAGGACCGTACCAATCGAGTGAATATACTCCCTTTAACTGGATCTATTAACCTAGTTCCCATGACAGCAGTTAGCAGCGTACTGAAGTATTTCATGAAGCTATTTGTTAAACTACATTTTCTTATCTCAGTGTGAAGCCTTTTCTCTCAAAGTTCTTACATATTCTTTGACATCACAGGACCCATACAAACAACAATCTGTCTATATCGTAAATATCTCCAAGACTTCTGGCGAGCCGTCACGGAAGTTTGACCCCTGTACAAATGATGGCAGGATAACGACCGTAGTGAACAACTGGAAGAGATGTGTCGTTCTTATCATAGCATACCACAGCCATCTGTTGTTTTGCCTGAATAATGTTGAAGTACTGAAGCTTTGTCTTACGTTGAGGGACAGACGTGAAGATGCTTACGCCAAGTTATAGGTTAAAGTGCAGACGTGAAGTTGCTCACATCATGTTATAGGTTGAGGGACAGACGTGAAGTTGCTCACATCATGTTATAGGTTGAGGGACAGACGTGAAGTTGCTCACATCATGTTATAGGTTGAGGGACAGACGTGAAGATGCTCACGTCAAGTAAACATTGTCTTGTTTCACATTAGGATGACAGGTGAGGGTCGAGCCATCCTTGATGTTAACTTGACCGGATGATAAGCTCACACACTTGGGAGACCTGACCCAGTTCTTCTTTACTCTCGAGTCCGGATGCTGAGTGTCTCCTCCTTCCTATGTCTCTCCCCATCCCGTCACCCAGGTGGCCCCTCCCCGTACTCAGTAGACAGCCATCCAAGAACCTTTCTCCCCATGTTCAGTAACACTACACCTCCTCACCCTTCACCCCATGTTCCTCCTTACCCTTCACCCCATGTTCCTCCTTACCCTTCACCCCATGTTCCTTCTCTCCCTTCACCCCATGTTCCTCCTTACCCTTCACCCCATGTTCCTCCTCTCCCCTCACCCCATGTTCCTTCTCTCCCTTCACCCCATGTTCCTCCTCTCCCTTCACCCCATGTTCAGTAACTCACCAGTCCTGGTCGCTCTGCTGGTCGCTCTGCAGGTAGCATAGTCGACTTAGCCTTCATATTCACCTCGTCTACCTACAAGACACATCTGCTGTACGTCTGTAGTCCGCTACAGTACAAAAACTCTCAGCAAAACAAACATATATAACTAACAACACAGGGGACCAGGGCATGTGAGGCGGTCGGTGGTAACCCCAGAGAGGTCTGTGGGGCCTGGAATAGATAGTGAGCTGTGGCTTCGGCGCATTACACACTACAGCAAGACAGTGGAAGTGAGTGGATGAGGTCAGTCTTCGTCTATTTCTGACACTTCCCTGATAACGCAGGTAACGGCAGACAAGATAAAAAAGATATTCTATACTGTGTGATAGAAACAAAAAAATATAGATAATGATGTATTGTCATTATCAAGAGGAAGGAGAGAAAACTATTGCGTCATTTAATACATCGAGAAATGTTTGTTTACTTTTCTCATGTCAATCTTTGTTTCTCTCACTTTGTCTATAATCTAACCTTAAAGTTACAGGTCACATTTCAGGACAGTATTCCGTAGTGTAACACTTAGCGTTCCTGACCATGACGCATTCACGGGCTGCCCAGTGTCGAACGTATGGTTTCGAATCCTGGTTGCGGCAGTCGGTCCACAGTCAACCCAGCTGTTCATCCACCCCTGGGGGTTGGTCGATAAAATAGATACCTGGCTCAGGCTAGGGTGTGTATAATGCACCGAAACCACAGCTCCCTTTCCACATCCAGGCCCCATAAAACTTTCCATGGTTTACACCAGACGCTTCACATGCCCAGGTTCAGTCCACTGACAGCACGTCGACCACGGTATACCAAATCGTGTCAATTTACTCTATACATTGCACGCCTTTCACCCTCCTGTATGTTCAGGTCCCGATCGCTCAAAATCTTTTTCACTCCATCCTTCCACCTCTAATTTGGTCTCCCGCTTTTCCTTCTTCCCTCCACCTCTGACACATATATCCTTTTTCTCAATCTTTCCTCACTCATTCTCACCATGTGACCAAACCATTTCAACACACCCTCTTCTGCTCTCTCAACCATATTTCTTTTTTATTACGACACATCTTTCTTAACCTTTTATTACTTACTCGATCAAACTACCTCACACCACATATTGTTCTCAAACATTTCATTTCCAACACATCCACCCTCCTCCGCACAATCCTATATATTGTTGGAACCACTATTCCTTCAAACATACACATTTCTTGCTCTCCGAGATAACCTTCTCGCCTTCTACGCATTCAACGCTCCCAGAACCTTCGCCCCTCCCCCACTTTGTGACTCACTTCCGTTTCCATGGTTACATCCGCTACTGAATCCACTCCCAGATATCTAAAACACTTCACTGATAGGACGGTCTTAATTAGGGCCTCAGCTGTCCTTGCAGATGAGCTCATGGAGTCAAAAGAAACTTGTGATCGGTCTCCCTCATCGTACAACCGTCGCCACCACGACCGCTTGAAGCGTTCGACATATGAATGAGACACATATGAATGAGACACATATGAATGAGACACATATGAATGAGACACATATGAATGAGACACATATTTCTCATGGGAAAACTTTCCCTCGTGGCCATGTGGCCTCAACTCTAACGTTTTGACAGGAATTTCATAACTGATGTAAATACAGATCGACTCTTGTAGCCTCAGTCTCTGGTCTGTTTGAACCCATTCCCATCTTTATGTCTTCGCATTTTCCATTGTTAGATCTGCTAAGCCACTTGTCCTACCTCTCCTGGGTCTTGTCTAAGTCTCTCTGGCAATGCCTCGCAGTTCCTGTGGCTTTTCTCATCATCTTAGTGTCAACAACAAACATTTTCAGATGGCAGTCTAGCCCGTCCTGCAGGTTACGTACATAGACCAGGAACAGTAATGGACGCAGCACGAAGCCCTGATTTGATCAATTTGTGCCGGGTATCCGGCCATGTTTACTATGCCGCCCATGCTCTTCCTGTGAGCGGTAGCGCAAAGGTATTACAGGGTCACAAAGGGTCTAGTCAGACCGCCGCTAGTGGGTTCATATTACATAAGATGAGTTTAGGGAATGATATGGGCCTTGACCTGTCCACCAGGCAGGAGAAAACAGAGAGGGGTGACCTGAGGGGGTAACCTGAGGGAGTAACCTGAGGGGGTAACCTGAGGGGGTAACCGAAGGGGTGACCTGAGAGAGTAACCTTAGAGGGTAATCTGAGAGGGTAACCTGAGAGGGTAACCTGAGAGGGTAACCTGAGGGTGGGGGTTAACATCACCACATCCGTCAACATTGCACACTTGTGTGACGATGTGAACACGAACGATGTAGCTATACAACAACCGGAGAACATAACATACAACAACCGGAGAACATAACATACAACAACCGGAGAACATAACATACAACAACTGGAGAACATAACATACAACAACCGGAGAACATAACATACAACAACCGGAGAACATAACATACAACAACCAGAGAACATAACATACAACAACAGGAGAACATAACATACAACAACCGGAGAACATAACATACAACAACAGGAGAACATAACATACAACAACTGGAGAACATAACATACAACAACCGGAGAACATAACATACAACAACCGGAGAACATAACATACAACAACTGGAGAACATAACATACAACAACCGGAGAACATAACATACAACAACCGGAGAACATAACATACAACAACAGGAGAACATAACATACAACAACCGGAGAACATAACATACAACAACAGGAGAACATAACATACAACAACCGGAGAACATAACATACAACAACCGGAGAACATAACATACATGAAATTAAACAAGAAATTTATGGGAAAATATTCAGATAGTTACTTATGTTGTGTGAGAGAACTGGATGTGTACACTGTATGATGAGACACCTGAGGCCCCACCACTCTACAACTGTCTTCCTGTACAGGACAAATATATATATATACACACAAATATACACATGTATATACATACATGTCCACACACGCACATATACATCCCTATATATTTCAACGTATACATATATATACATACACAGACATGTACATATATATACACATGTACATAATTCATACGTGCTGCCAATTCACTCCATTTCCTGCACGCCCCCCACCCTCCTGCATGTTCAGGCCTCGATCGCTCAAAATCCCCTTCACTCCAACCCCCACCACCAACCCGGTCTCCCACCTCTCCTAGCTGTGTGTGTGTGTGTGTGTGTGTGTGTGTGTGTGTGTGTGTGTCATGAGTCCCGTAGTAGACTGACCATGTGTGTTCCTCCATCACCTTCGTCAGGTACCCCTGTAGTGTTTACTGAACATGTCACACATATGTTGTGGATACGTTTCTACGACGAACATCACCTTCAACTTGCAGCTCCAGTTTTGATCACAGATAAACAAGATGGTCTGCGCTCTGTTGACAATAGTTTGATTTCGTAAATCTTACGATGATTTTGTATTATGATATTACTGATTAAAATAATTTGTTGAATATTCTTTACATGTACTGACAACATATTACCTTAGATCTTTTTTTTTTTTTTTTTTTTTTTTTACTTTGTCGCTGTCTCCCGCGTTTGCGAGGTAGCGCAAGGAAACAGACGAAAGAAATGGCCCAACCCCCCCCATACACATGTATACACATACGTCCACACACGCAAATATACATACCTACACAGCTTTCCATGATTTACCCCAGACGCTTCACATGCCTTGATTCAATCCACTGACAGCACGTCAACCCCGGTATACCACATCGCTCCAATTCACTCTATTCCTCGCCCTCCTCTCACCCTCCTGCATGTTCAGGCCCCGATC
The DNA here is from genome assembly GCF_036320965.1 of Panulirus ornatus. Classification (NCBI taxonomy): domain Eukaryota; kingdom Metazoa; phylum Arthropoda; class Malacostraca; order Decapoda; family Palinuridae; genus Panulirus; species Panulirus ornatus. Next base: position 59,035,455 of record NC_092241.1, read on the forward strand.
ACACAAAATCTTTTTCACTCCATCCTTCCACCTCCAATTTGGTCTCCCTCTTCTCCTCGTTCCCTCCACCTCCGACACATATATCCTCTTGGTCAATCTTTCCTCACTCATTCTCTCCATGTGCCCAAACCACTTCAAAACACCCTCTTCTGCTCTCTCAACCACGCTCTTTTTATTTCCACACATCTCTCTTACCCTTACGTTACTCACTCGATCAAACCACCTCACACCACACATTGTCCTCAAACATCTCATTTCCAGCACATCCATCCTCCTGCGCACAACTCTATCCATAGCCCACGCCTCGCAACCATACAACATTGTTGGAACCACTATTCCTTCAAACATACCCATTTTTGCTTTCCGAGATAATGTTCTCGACTTCCACACATTCTTCAAGGCCCCCAGAATTTTCGCCCCCTCCCCCACCCTATGATCCACTTCCGCTTCCATGGTTCCATCCGCTGCCAGATCCACTCCCAGATATCTAAAACACTTCACTTCCTCCAGTTTTTCTCCATTCAAACTCACCTCCCAATTGACTTGACCCTCAACCCTACTGTACCTAATAACCTTGCTCTTATTCACATTTACTCTTAACTTTCTTCTTCCACACACTTACCAACTCAGTCACCAGTTCTGCAGTTTCTCACATGAACAGCCACAGCGCTGTATCTCAGCGACAACAACTGAATCACTTCCAGCTCTCTCTCACGCATCAGACTCATAACTTGCCCTCTCCATGATACTCTTGCATTTACTCCACTACATCCCGATCATAAACAATTAAACTATGGACGGTCATCACACCTCTGCCGCAACTACTCATGGAACCAATCACTTGTCTCTCTTCGTACACGTCACATGCCTTACATCCTCGATAAAAACTTTCACATGATAGACACAATAATAGACCATGAGACACATATTTCTCATGGGAAACTTCCTCGGGCATGTGGCTCAACTCTATACGTTTTGACAGGAATTTCATAACTGATGTAATACAGATCGACTCTTGTAGCCTCAGTCCTGGTCTGCTTTTCTAGTCTTTCTCGCATTTTCCATTTTAAATCTGCTAAGCCACTGTCCTACCTCTCCTGGTCTTGTAAGTCTCCTGCATGCCTCCGCAGTTCTGTGGCTTTCTATCATCTTAGTGTCAACAACACTTTTCAGATGGCAGTCTAGCCCGTCCTCAGGTTAGTACATGACCAGGACATATGACGCAGCACGAAGCCTGATTTGATCAATTTGTGCGGGTAATCCGGCATGTTTACTATGCCCCATGCCTTCTGTGAAGCAGTAGCGCAAGGTATTACAGGTCACAAAGGGTCTAGTCAGACGCCGCTAGTGGTCATATTACATAGATAGTTTAGGAATGATATGGCCTTACCTGTCCACCAGGCAGAGAAAACAAGAGGGTACCTAGGGGTACCTGAGGGATAACCTGAGGGGTACCTGAGGGGTACGAAGGTGACTGAGAGAGAAACCTTAGGGGTAATCTGAGGGGTACCTGAGAGGGTAACCTGAGAGGGTAACCTGAGGTGGGGTTAACATCACCACATCCTCAACATTGCACACTTGTGGACGATGTGAACACGAACGATGTAGCTATACAACAACGAGAACATTACATACAACAACCGGAGAACATACATACACAACCAGACATAACATACAACAACGAGAACTAACATACAACAACCGGGGAACATACATCACTGAGAATACATTCACACCGAGTACATAACATACAACTACCAGAACATAACATACAACACCGGAGAAATTAACATACACAACCGGGAACTACATACACACTGGGTAACATAACATACAACAACCGGAACATACATACACACGGAAACATAACATACACACTCGGAGAACATACATACACGCAAAATCGTCCAAATGCTCTATACTCTTATCACTAAACTCTAACTCTTTCACCAACCATCACTACCCTTTCTAATCAACCCACCTCCCACTCTTCTCATGCACAAGAGCATCTTTTGCGCAATCATCATGAATTCCCTAAATAACGATCACATTCCTCCCCCACTCCCCTTGCTTCCATTGTTCTCACCTTTTTCCATTCTGTACTCAGTCTCTCCTGGTACTTCCTCACACAGGTCTCCTTCTCAAGCTCACTTACTCTCACCACCCTCTTCACCCTAACATTCACTCTTCTTTTCTGAAAACCCATACAGATCTTCACCTTAGCCTCCACAATATAATGATCAGACATCCCTCCAGTTGCACCTCTCAGCACATTAACATCCAAAAGTCTCTCTTTCGCACGCCTGTCAATTAACACGTAATCCAATAACGCTCTCTGGCCATCTCTCCTACTTACATAAGTATACTTATGTATATCTCGCTTTTTAAACCAGGTATTCCCAATCATCAGTCCTTTTTCAGCACATAAATCTACAAGCTCTTCACCATTTCCATTTACAACACTGAACACCCCATGTATACCAATTATTCCCTCAACTGCCACATTACTCACCTTTGCATTCAAATCACCCATCACTATAACCCGGTCTCGTGCATCAAAACCACTAACACACTCATTCAGCTGCTCCCAAAACACTTGCCTCTCTTGATCTTTCTTCTCATGCCCAGGTGCATATGCACCAATAATCACCCACCTCTCTCCATCAACTTTCAGTTTTACCCATATTAATCGAGAAGTTACTTTCTTACACTCTATCACATACTCCCACAACTCCTGTTTCAGGAGTATTGCTACTCCTTCCCTTGCTCTTGTCCTCTCACTAACCCCTGACTTTACTCCCCAGACATTCCCAAACCACTCTTCCCCTTTACCCTTGAGCTTCGTTTCACTCAAAGCCAAAACATCCAGGTTCCTTTCCTCAAACATACTACCTATCTCTCCTTTTTTCAAATCTTGGTTACATCCACACACATTTAGGCACCCCACTCTGAGCCTTCGAGGAGGATGAGTACTCCCCGCGTGACTCCTTCTTCTGTTTCCCATTTTAGAAAGTTAATACAAGGAGGGGAGGATTTCTGGCCCCCCGCTCCCGTCCCCTCTAGTCGCTTTCTACGACACGCGAGGAATACGTGGGAAGTATTCTTTCACCCCTATCCCCAGGGATAATATACATATATATATACATATACACATACACACACATACACATACATACGCACATATACACACACACACATACATATATATACATATGAAAAATGTAAGAAACAATTTAGAAAACTGAAACTTCTAGCTTGAAATGAATGGAAAAAAATGAATGTCACATAATGGTTCAACCTCTGGCTATGGAAAAAAGGAAATGTATAATTTATTTACACAAACGTCAATGAGATGTAATTATTTATCAACTTACAAAATTAGCATTTAATCCGACGTTGATCCTCTAACTTTGACTGCAGAGTACATGTGTCACTCCCTACTGTGGCAGGAAGTATATACACATGGCTTCCTAGTGATAACATTAACATATCATTAAAATCCATAAGGTAATGTTTTCTAAGACCAGGATCCTTGTTTGTCCGGTTACATAACTGACAAGTTTAGTTGACTGGAATTTCCTGACACGGCTCTGAACAGTCCACAACTACAGCAGGTGGACACACACGGGAGAAGTGAAGACGAGGTTCACATTAAGATCTTCGTTTGTGCTGAGCAACGTGAGATTAACGGTAGAGGGATCCACTGGTGGCGGTCCAGACCACAGGAGGACGCAGGCTGGCCTCCAGCTTGAGCAGTGGACCAATGTTTACAGTGTACGTGGCAGGAAGTTCCTTAATGGTTCCAGATGTACAGATTCTGTGCCACAGTCTCAACCTGACACCAGGATCCCGGCCAGCAGAGCGAAAGTTCCCGGGTGATGGTGGATGTTGTTGTGAAGGGAAGCAGAGGCAGTTTTTATACAGCCTCGACCCGCTCTGACGTACCACACAACCAGCTTAAACAAGGCTGTCAAGCGATGCCTGTATCATCGTCGGGCAGTTGACTCAGTGATTATAAAGTGTGATCCTCTCGTATACTGATCACGCGACCTCAGCAACCTGACCTGAGCTGACCTGACCCAGGGGCGCCTCTGTCGACGCCGAACTCGGTAACGTAGTGATGTTAGCAGCGGGGTGGGGTGGGGGGGGGGGTACACGAGAGAGAGAGAGAGAGAGAGAGAGAGAGAGAGAGAGAGAGAGAGAGAGAGAGAGAGAGAGAGAGAGAGAGAGAGAGAGAGAGAGAGAGAGAATGGTTAATGGTGAACAAGAGTGAGGCAGGAGGGACGATGATAAAGGGATGGTCGAGAATATGGCAGAGTTGATGAGAAAGAAATGTGATGGAGGAAGGAGGGTTAGACTTGGCCAGTAGAAAGCTTCCATTGTGGAGGAAAAATGGCGGGAAAATGGAAGGTGTTCTCGAGAGAGGAGCGGTGATGGAGAAAGAAGGACTGTGCTGATGTAGCTGGAATGATTCATGGAGGTGAAAGGAATGCTGGGGAGCTGAGAGGGTGGATTGGGGGTGAGTGCAGGAGAGGAGAGGGTGATGGAGAAGGGGAAGGGGTGATGGAGAAAGGGGAAGATGATGGGAGTAGGAAAATGACTCCATACTTGGCCGTAAGATCCGGCTGGGTCTGTGGTCGGAGGTGCCTTGCTACCCTGGCCGACCACGTCCAGGTTTCCTGGTCAGGCCAACACGGTAGACAGAGGAAGACAGTCATACACATGACGGACACAGACAGAGGAGTGGACGGACCAACAAACAAGAAACAAACAGAAAGAAAGGAATGATAAGGTGAGGCAGACACGTACTGAGAGGTGTGCTAATGATATCAGGCCAATAACTTATACGATGGACGTTTCTGCTCGAAATCTGGACCACAGATCTTAAGATTCGTATACAGAAGTAGGCCAGAATTAATATGCTGTCCTCACCAGGGAAACAAAGTGCGCTGAAATAACCACACACACACACACACACACACACACACACACACACACACACACACACACACATACACACACACACACACACACACACACACACACACACACACCACTATAGTTATAGGGTCAATGATGGCGATGCAGTGAGGCTGCATTACAATGACTGTCAAGTTCCCATCCTTGGCCCAGTTCGACATCTCTCCCTCTGCTTCACAAATGCGTGGCATGTGAAACTCTAGTCCAGAATCCTGTACGTTCTCTCTGTCTTACCTTAACACCCGAGAACATGTAACTCACACAACTTTAAATCTTAACTCTAGTTTGATTTTTTCATTTATTTATCCCTTCATGGTAAGCACTACACACTAACCTTACATAATGGCTGGTTCTCGTCAAAGACAAATAATGCTCACAAGATGGAACATCATTGATGTAGACCATTGCCTCTATGATGTACAAATAAGATATAAGCAGTTGGCCTGACCAAATATCATGAACTGGGAGGGAACAAGGAACATATGCCACATGGGGGAACGTAACTCCTGGTGTTGACAAGGGTCAATTCTTGGCCCACTATTGTTTGTATTTTATGTAACCGACTTGAAGGCGAAGGTCGTGTCGTATGGAAATATGTTGTTGATGATGCCAAGCTCATGACAGATGGAGAGTGTGGCTAGCACTCCGACTGGCTGTAGGGAGAGACCTGGACAGGTTCCAGCACTGGTCAGATCAGTGGCTGATAAGATGCGTTCGTGATGGAAAATGCAAATTGGGTGAAGGCGATTCTAAACCAAACGATGACTATCGTCAAGCGTCACACAGCAAAGTAGGAATCTACAAACGAGACGAAGCTACAAGTGCACAACGTACTTATCATGTCATCAGAAAACCATGTCAGAAGCGTCATGCCTGTGCACACCTGGAAGATGGTCTGTACTTCCACGACCTGTGCTGGGCTCATAACCTGCGAGGGAGGCGATCCAGACACTGGACAGTATCAAAATCGCCTCCCATAACAAGGAAAATATTTTCAGGAACGTTTTCACCACACATGTCAGATCTAGACTTGAATATCGATCACCAGTTGGGTTACACCACTTGAGGAAGTACGTATAAGAACGCCAGTGGGAGGTCAACAGTCGGGTACAAAGGACTGTAACAGGGAGGAACTGTACCCCTCGTCCTGCCTTCACTGCATGACAAACTGACGGTGTGATTACAGCAGCTTTCAGCTTCTTCAGTGGCTTCCATGAACTTCAGTTCTATGAAGATTGGAGAGACATTCCATCATGATGACGTAAGAGGAACTCAAGCAGAAGTAATGGAAAGATGAAAGATATATATTCTATACCTACACAGCTGTCAGAAGTGGGAGCAGCTGAGTGAGTGAGTCAGCAATTTTGATGTAAGAGAGCAGGTATTAGTGATGGTGATTTAAATGCGAAGGTAAGTAATGTGGGGACGAGGGATGCTGTATCCAGTAGAGTGAATGGAAATGGTGAACAGCTAGTGGAGTTGTGTTTTGAAGCAAAGACTGGTAATTGGGAATACCTGATTTAAAAAGAGAAACATGTGCAAGTACACGTAAGTTAGTAGCAGAGACAGTAAGCGGACCATATTGGATTACATACTAATTGATAAGAGTGTAATATAGAAACTTTTGGATGCAAATATGCTGAAAGGGGCAGTTGATAAGACATTGGGTCATTACTTTGTGGAAGCGAGGATGAAGAAACGTAGAGGATTTCTGAAAAGAGGAAACACTATGGGTGAGAAGAAAGTCGTGAGAGTAAGTGAGCTTGGAAAATGGACTTGTGTGAAGAAATGCCAGGTGAAACAGGATGTAGAATGGCAAAAGTTGAGAGTAAACGAAGCTAGGAGAGTGAGTGAGGAATGGAAGGTATTGTGGGAAACATAGCTAGTACGTGCGAGAAGTGCATGTGGCATAAGAAAGAGGGGAGGTGGGCAGATTAGAAAGGGTAGAGAGTGATGGAATGAAGAAATAAAGTTGCTAATGAAAGAGGAAAGAGAGGCGTTTGGGCAATACTTACAAGGATGGAGTGCAAATGACTAGAAAAATAAATGAGAAACGACAAGAGGTCAATAGGAACTTGAAGGGGATGAAAAAGAGGGTAAATGAGAGTTGGGGTGAGAGAATATCAGGAAACTTTAGGGAGAATTCTTTAGCAGGGGTAAGCAGTATGCAAAAAACAATAGAACAAATGGAAACCTCGGTGAAGGGAGCAAATGGGGAAATGACATCAGTTAGTGATGAAGTGAGGAGGAGACTGAGTAAGTATTTTGAAGGATTGTTGAATGCGTTTGATGACAGAGTGGCAGATGTATGTCGGGGTGGTATAAAAAGTGAGAGTCATGGAGGGTAGTTTAGTGAAGAAAGAAGAGGTGGTGAAGCCTGCCTTGCATATGATGAAGTGTGGCAAGGCGGTTGGACTGGATAGTATTGCAGTTGAATTTCTTAAGAAAGGGGGTGACTGTGTTGTTGATTGGTTAATTAGGATTTTCAGCGTATGTATTGATCAAGGAGAGGCACTTTAGGATTGGTGGAATGCAAGAAGGATAAAGGTGTGTGTTCAGTGTAAAGAGGTATAAGCTTGTTGAGTGTAGCTGGAAAGTTGTATAGGAGGGTATTGATTGAGAGGGTGAAGGCATGCACAGAGCATCAGACTGGGGAAGAGCAGTGTGGTTTCAGAAGTGGTAGAGAATGTGTGGATCAGGTGTTTGCTTTGAAGAATGTGTGTGAGAAATACGTAGAAAAACAGAAGGCATTTATGGATCTGGAGAAGATAAATGGTAGGGCTGATAGTGGTGCTTTGTGGAAGGCCTTAAAGACACGTGGTATGGGAGGAAAACTGCTAGAAGTAGTTTCTATTAAGGGTGTAAGGCTTGTGTATAAATGGGAAGAGAGGAGATTGAGTGGTTCCAAATGTGGGTTTGTCTGCGGCGGGGGTGTGCGATGTCTCTATGGCTTTTTAATTTGTTTATGGATGTGGTGGTGAGGAAGGTAAATGCGACAGTTTTAGAGAGAGGGGCGAGTATGGGGAGTGTAGGGAATGAGAAGGCCTGGAAAGTGTTATCTGCTGATGATACAGCACTAGTGGTCGCTTCAAGTGAGAACTGCAGAAATTGGTGACTGAGCTTGGAAGAATGTGTGAAAGGAGAAAGTTAAGAGTAAATGTGAATAAGAGCAAGGTTATTAGGTTCAGCAGGGTCAAGGGACATGTTAGTTGGGATATAAGTTTGAATGGAGAAAAATTGGAGGAAGTAAAGTGTTTTAGATACTTGAGAGTGGACATGGCAGCGAATGGAACTATGGAAGCGGGGGAGGGGGCGAAGAGTCTGGGAGCAGTGAAGAATGTGGAAAGAGGGGTCGTTGTCTAGGAGGGCAAAAATGGGTATGTTTGAAGGTAGAACAGTCCCAACAATATCATATGTAAGAAATGGGCTATAGATAGGGTTGTATGGAGGAGAGTGGAAGTGTTGGAAATGAGATGTTTGAGGACAATATGTGGTGTGAGGTGGTTTGATCGAGTAAGTAATGAAAGGGTAAGAGAGATGTGTGGTAATAAAAAGAATGTGGTTGAGAGGGCAGAAGAGGGCGTGGTGAAATGGTTTGGTCATATGGAGAGAATGAGTGAGGATAGATTGACAAAGAGGATACGTGTGTCAGAGGTGGAGGGAAGGAGGAGAAGTGGGAGACCAAATTGGAGGTGGAAGGATGGAGTGAAAAAGATTTTGAGCGATCGGGACCTGAACATGCAGGAGGGTGAAAGGCGTGCAAGGAATAGAGTGAATTGGAACAATGTTGTAAATAGGAGTGTACGTGTTGTCAGTGGATTGAAGCAGGGCATTTGAAGCGTCTAAGGTAAACCATGGAAAGGTCTGTGGGGCCTGGATGTGGATAGGGAGCTGTGGTTTTGGTGCATTACACATAACAATTAGAGAATGGATGCGAGCGAATGAACTCTTTCTTCGTCTGTCCAGGCGCTACCTCGCGAATGTATGACAACGACAACAACAAAAAATGCAAAGAGAGGAATGACAAGTTAAAAATAGTTTTCACAGTGGAAGACACTATAACATGAACACCACTGACATGGGATAGACATTTGCAGACTATCAAATGGCCATGATCCAAATAGGGTTCAAGATCATGATTGAATTCTCCTTATATACTGAGTGTGAGTGTGTGTGTGTGTGTGTGTGTGTGTGTGTGTGTGTGTGTGTGTGTGTGTGTTTGCAGACCCACTGGAGAGGCCACTTGAAGTAGTGATCAGAATGCTGCTCGATGAGGAAGTGGAGAACGAAATATTGGCCTCTCTGGTGGGTGTGGTCACACTGGCCTCTGATGAGTGTGGTCACACTGGCCTCTGATGAGTGTAGTCACACTGGCCTCTGATGAGTGTAGTCACACTGGCCTCTGATGAGTGTGGTCACACTGGCCTCTGATGAGTGTAGTCACACTGGCCTCTGATGAGTGTAGTCACACTGGCCTCTGATGAGTGTGGTCACACTGGCCTCTGATGAGTGTAGTCACACTGGCCTCTGATGAGTGTAGTCACACTGGCCTCTGATGAGTGTGGTCACACTGGCCTCTGATGAGTGTAGTCACACTGGCCTCTGATGAGTGTAGTCACACTGGCCTCTGATGAGTGTAGTCACACTGGCCTCTGATGAGTGTGGTCACACTGGCCTCTCTCGTGGGTGTGTCTAAAAACACTAGGAAAGATAATGCTAGAGCAACTGGAAGATTGCTTGCTTGCAAATGAGAAACTTCCTAAATGGGAGACAGCACGTACTCAGGGAAGGAGGTCATACGTCATGGAATTGTTAATCTTCCATAACAAAGTGAGTTCCTCTGTCGGTACTTTACGTGGATTGTGTGTTCCTGGACTTCAGGAAGCACTTGACGTTGCACCATCACAGAAGATTGGACAAAAAAGCGAGTCTTAAGGGAGAGACTCCACCAAGACACAGTACGCAACCTCAGTGGAAGGGAACGAGAGGTTTGTTATAGTAGCCTTCTCGAACTGGGCTGGAGTCACTAGTGGCGTGCTGCTGTGACCATTTCTCTTCTATGTATATGTAAAAGAGTTGCCAGAATGACTAAACATATAAATTGATATGTTTGTGAATAATGCTAAGGTGGCGATTGAAGAAAAGAATTAGCAGGATTGCATCAGCATCAAAGGGGCCCTTGACACGATTCAAAGTTGATCTGATGTATATCAATGATGGCCCTAATAAGACAAGTTAGGGTAAGAGAGATGTTTGGTAATGAGAAGATCATAGCTGGGAGAGCAGAAGAAGACGAGCTGAAATGATTTGGACATACGGAGAGAATGAGTGAGGAGAAGTTGACAAAGAGGATGAGGGGAGGAGAGAGGAAGATCAAATTTGAGGTGGAGGGTTGGAGTGGCTTGAACATACAGGAGAGTGTGAGGCGTGCATGAGATGTACTGAACTGGAACGATGTGGTATACAGGAGTCGACGTGTTGTCAATGAACTGAACCAGGACATGTAAAGTGGTCCAGGAAAACCACAAAATAATATGTTGTACCTGGTGGTGAATAGTGGCCTTTTCTTTGTCTGCTTCTGGCGCTACCTCACTAACGCGGGGAACGGCGAAATATGACTGCATGAATGAATGAATATATATTTATTCATATCTTTATTATACTTAATCGCCGTCTCCCGCGTTAGCGAGGTAGCGCAAGGAAACAGACGAAAGAATGGCCCAACCTATCCACATACACATGTATATACACACACGTCCACACACGCACATACACATGCCTATACATTTCAACGTATACATACATATACATACACAGACATATACATATATACACATGTACATAATTCATATTTGCAGCCTTTATTCATTCCCGTCGCCACCCCGCCACACATGAAATAGCACTCCCCTTCCTCTCGCGAGGTAGTGCTAAGAAATGACAAAAAAGGCCACATTCGCTCACACTCAGTTTCTAGCTTTCACGTTGTTAATATATATATATAATTATATATTATATATATTATATAATATATATATAATATATATATATTAAAATATATATATAATATAATTATATTATTTTTTTTTTTTTTATATTTTTCATACTTTGTCGCTGATCCGTTTTGCGACGTAGCTAGACGGACGAAAGTAAATTACCAACCTCCCAAACCCTATAAACAGACATACACTGTCCACACACTGTAAAATAAACCTTACTAAATTTCATCCAGGTTAAACCCAGAACGCTTCAACATGCTTGAATACCACTGCAAGCAGTCAACCTGTAACACATAGACACAATTCATACTAATTCGCCTACTTTCACAGCTTCCTGGTTCAGGCCCACACAGGAAATCTTTTCACTCCATCCTTTCCACCTGGCAAGTTAGTCCCGTTTCTCTGGTTCCGACACGTCCACACTATCTCTTGGTAAACTCTTACATTTCATTCCATGCCAAACCATATAAAACACCCTCTTGGGTCCCATCTAACCGCTTTTTATTTCACACATCTCTTACCCTTACGTTATCACTCGATCAAACCACCTCCAGCCAACACTTGTCCTCAACTCCCATTCCAGCACATGCATCCACCGCACACTCTTCATACCAACTATCGCAACCTATACAAATTGTATGAACCATTATTATATAATACCATTTATATTGCTGTTGATGATTGTTTGACTTTCACACATTTTTGGCTCCAAAATTTTGCGCCTCCCTCATCATCTATATACGTTGCCCTAGTGGGTTGGATTCGCACAACAGACACAGAATCCTCTCCAGATACTAAAACACTCACTTCCTCCGTTTTCCATTCTAAACTAGCCTCCAATTGACTTGAACCTCACGCATGTACCTAATTTAAACTTGACTTATTAATTTCTCAATTTCTTCCGACATCTTACCAAACCAGTCACCGGTTGAATCCTGCGTGATTTCATGATCACCAGCGCCTGTATCATCGTAACAACAATCACATATATTTCCATTCAGCCACACCAAGTTACTCACCAGCATCTTTTCAAGGACTCTGCATGTAACACAGTAAACACTTAGCTAAATCTGATGTAACACAGTAAACACTTAGCTAAATCTGATGTAACACAGTAAACACTTATAGCACAACACTCGTTATAGCAGTAACGGCTTATAGCACAGCAGGGCTTACAGGCTTACAGGCTACAGCAGGGGACACCACCCACCTCGCTGGGCTTCAGGGAAAGGAATCAAGTCTCAGCGGGTGTTGTGGGTACCAGAGGACAAGCGTTCACCCTTGCTGCTATAAACCTTACATTTCGATTGGCTATAGAAATATAGGAGAAGTTCTCATTGGTTGGAGGGTCCCAGAGTCTCGGCGTAGTTACACTCGTAAAATGCTGGGTGGACAGAAACTCCGAGCCAACCTCTGGCATCACTCCTCGCCCTGATAAGAAATAGATACAAACACACACGTCTTCGTAACAATATATATATATATATATATATATATATATATATATATATATATATATATATATATATATATATATGTGTGTGTGTGTGTGTGTGTGTGTGTGTGCGTGTGTGTGTGTGTGTGTGTGTGTGTGTGTGTGTGAGTGTGTGTGTGTCAATCATCAGTATAGTAAGTTTGGTCACACGTAATGTGGGTTTGAGATTTCAGCAACAATCATGTAACACAGAGAGAGGCCGTGCTGCCTGCATCCTGACACACCTCTCCTTGTGTCACTCCGGAAGTATTTGGATGAGCCGCTGCTCGAGGCATGAAGCAAGCATGACAATTAGATCTAGAGGACGTGAACTGTGAAGACTTGATCATACAAGGTTCGTGGGAGCATTGCGTCACCAGCCATGTCGGTAGAATCCTGATCGTGGATTATTGCATGATCATTCGCCAGAATCATCGTTACACATAGTATCCACATATGTATTTCAGTGATAAGTGCACACCAAGATTACAGCAGCCAACGAATGCATTTTGTATAGATCGCAGCAGTGACAAAATAATCACATGTGTCCTTATGTGGGCTATGTGTCACCCAGGTTTTCATGCTATTTGTTTCTATCATGTGATCAACTCCCTTCATCAACGTGTCTTGTATAATGTACGACTCCAGAATTCTTCACTGCTGGGGAAACATTTGATGATAACCTCGAGGAAAATGAAACATGATAAGTTCCCAAGTGCACTTTCGTGTATTGATCACACCGTCAGGGGAGACACATCACTGAGATAGAAGACGTAGAACAGTCGGTCGGTCGATATACATGGAGGAGACGTAGCCAAGACGCTATTGATGTTTTAGCTACGTCTCCTCCTTGTACGTATGTCACTGTGAACTACTGCAGCTGGAGAAATGTATATAAAGGCAGCGTCAGCCTTGACCCCAGAATTACATGACTCACCAGCGTCAGCCTTGACCCCAGGGGTCACATGACTCACCAGCGTCAGCCTTGACCCCAGAATTACATGACTCACCAGCGTCAGCCTTGACCCCAGGGGTCACATGACTCACCAGCGTCAGCCTTGACCCCAGAATTACATGACTCACCAGCGTCAGCCTTGATCCCAGGGTCACATGACTCACCAACGTCAGCCTTGACCCCAGGGTCACGTGGGGAGAAAATGAGGCGCCTTCGTTACGTGGGTGGGCACACAAATATGAGGTTCGTGCTCTCGTCCAGCCTCACTGCTTCTGATGTCATCTCGCTCAACTCATGATTACCACACTCCTCATGTTATCTCTGCTGATGTTCCTCACAAACTGAAGTACGTCATCAGTGTTCCCACAACTGAGCTGGATCATACAACCACCTCCGTGTTGACTCCGGCCGGGGTCACCTGGCCCGGCGTGGCCACAGGTGAGTGAGGAGGCAGGGAGGGACTGAGGAGGAGGTGGTCGGTCGGTGCGTCTTGCCTGCCACACATGCGCTGGACCCATACGTACGTGGCCTGGATGCTCATGATACAGGCGGGAAAACTTACGACATTACATGACGTCGTCCATTACTGAAGAATTGATTACAACAGATAACATTAAACTTCCACTCCTGCATGAGTGGCTGCGGTCTGGTGAATGTCCAGTCAAATGGATAATTATCACACGTGATAACCTGGCTGGCCACCACACTGGTCTCACACACCTGGCTGGCCACCACACTGGTCTCACACACCTGGCTGGCCACCACACTGGTCTCACACACCTGGCTGGCCACCACACTGGTCTCACACACCTGGCTGGCCACCACACTGGTCTCACACACCTGGCTGGCCACCACACTCGTCCCACACACTTGGCTGGCCACCACACTGGTCTCACACTCGTCCCACACATCTGGCTGGCCACCACACTGGTCTCACACACCTGGCTGGCCACCACACTCGTCCCAAACACCTGGCTGGCCACCACACTGGTCTCACACACCTGGCTGGCCACCACACCGGTCTCACACACCTGGCTGGCCACCACACTCGTCCCACACACCTGGCTGGCCACCACATTGGTCTCACACACCTGGCTGGCCACCACACTCGTCCCACACACCTGGCTGGCCACCACACTCGTCTCACACACCTGGCTGGCCACCACACTGGTCTCACACACCTGGCTGGCCACCACACTCGTCCCACACACCTGGCTGGCCACCACACTTGTCTCACACACCTGGCTGGCCACCACACTCGTCCCACACACCTGGCTGGCCACCACACTCGTCCACACACCTGGCTGACCACCTTACTTGTCCCACACACCTGGCTGCGTTACACACATCACAGTACAACTGGAAATCTCATACTCAAGATATGCGCTACATGCCTGGTCACCACATCTTAACCTGCCTGCCTAAACAGGTCTGTTTCCATAACGTGGTGACACACAGTCAGGTGTCACACATGTGCGCTGTACTATACCCCTTACGGCTCTCCTGGCCAACTAATCAGCAAACCTGCTCAGATACACCTGGCTATCACAGTTGCCCCATATCTGTGACTTACACACCTGACCACTGCATGTGTACGACACATGTATTAAGAATAGGTAACCCGTATTGCTGGCCGAAAAATGTGTCTCCCACACCTGGCCATCACACCTCCCACACCTGGCTACCACATCTCCCACACCTGGCTACCACATCTCCCACACCTAGCCATCACACCTCCCACACCTGGCTACCACATCTCCCACACCTGGCCATCACACCTCCCACACCTGGCTACCACACCTCCCACACCTGGCTACCACACCTCCCACACCTGGCTACCACACCTCCCACACCTGGCTACCACATCTCCCACACCTGCTACATTTCCTTGGTCACAGGAACATGTCTGTCCACAGCACATCTCCGCGTAAATCTGGTGGCCGAAACACCTGCCTCATACACCAGACTGCGGTAACTGCTACGTTGACACTCATTTTATTGGCTCCAAATACCTGAATACGTCTATCCACTTTCACCTCTATACACACCTGGCCATATTAGCTGACCCACACACCTAGCCACCTTAGCTGGTACGCACACCCGGCCACCTGAGCTGCTCCACACACCTGGTCACCTCAGCTGCCCTTCATAACTGACCACCTTAGTTGATCTATACACCTGATCACCTTGGCTGCTTCACACACCTACCTGCCACAGATACCCTCAGTGGCATTAGTCCTACAGACCTGACCACCAAGGCTAACCACCAAGAATGCTCAACACACCTGACCCCCGGAAATGTCTAATATATCTACGCAGTTACCACACACAGCTGGAACTACACCTGACGCTAACACCTGCTGTATGCAACTTAGAACATCCTTCACTCCAGGTATCTGGCAACTATACCTTCTCTTCACACTGTAACTTATACACCTTCCTTGCGTATGTATGTACACACCTGCTCAGGCAACTGTCTCTCACATATGGCTAACACACCTGCCTCCAAAACCAGGTCATCGGCCTTGACCCACGTGTCTGTTTACATCACAGGCTCAGCTGAACATACCATCTGCCACATGTGGTATTGTTCACACACACACACATGACCACTACACTGCCACATGTGGTATTGTTCACACACACACACACATGACCACCACACTGCCACATGTGGTATTGTTCACACACACACACACACATGACCACCACACTGCCACATGTGGTATTGTTCACACACACACACATGACCACCACACTGCCACATGTGGTATTGTTCACACACACATGACCACCACACTGCCACATGTGGTATTGTTCACACACACATGACCACCACACTGCCACATGTGGTATTGTTCACACACACATGACCACCACACTGCCACATGTGGTATTGTTCACACACACATGACCACCACACTGCCACATGTGGTATTGTTCACACACACATGACCACCACACTGCCACATGTGGTATTGTTCACACACACACACATGACCACCACACTGCCACATGTGGTATTGTTCACACACACATGACCACCACACTGCCACATGTGGTATTGTTCACACACACATGACCACCACACTGCCACATGTGGTATTGTTCACACACACACACATGACCACCACACTGCCACATGTGGTATTGTTCACACACACATGACCACCACACTGCCACATGTGGTATTGTTCACACACACACACATGACCACCACACTGCCACATGTGGTATATACATTATTACCAGTGACCGTGCAGGTGAGGCAACATAATGGTATTCCACCACTAGTATGTACTTACGTCACACGTGCATCACACGGACCAACCTTATCGTCGACGTAGAGGATGACATACGCGCACACGCGGGTCATGTGCATGACCGCCGTATACTCGGCTCCTGTAGTCAGGCCAGACTGAGCCAGGGAGGTACATTACTCCCAGCGACGCTCACAGCAACCCTGGGGAGGTGTACAAGTCCGTACAGAACCAGTTGCTGACCGCTTGGGGTCCGTGCGTCATATCATACACGTATACCCATTTCAAAACCGAGCAGATTACTCGGCCATGTGTGGTATACGCAGTAGGTACTTATGCATGCATGTGTGTGCGCATGCGTGGGCGTGGCAGTGTACATAACCCTGGAGAGAGACACTGGCTGCATCGCCCGTGTGACCGACAGTCAGGCCCAGACCTCCGTCAAGCTCGCTATGGCCGCCTCCTGCAAGGTAGGTACTGCTGCTGCTGCTGCTGCTGCCCACACGCTCACTCACTCACGCACCTCTACCAGGGAGAGCGACGCACGCGTCTGGTCCAGTACTTACTTGGTGAAGTTATCTGGTCCAGCAGATACTTGGTGAAGTTATCTGGTCCAGTACTTACTTGGTGAAGTTATCTGGTCCAGCAGATACTTGGTGAAGTTATCTGGTCCAGTACTTACTTGGTGAAGTTATCTGGTCCAGCAGATACTTGGTGAAGTTATCTGGTCCAGTAGATACTTGGTGAAGTTATCTGGTCCAGTACTTACTTGGTGAAGTTATCTGGTCCAGCAGATACTTGGTGAAGTTATCTGGTCCAGTAGATACTTGGTGAAGTTATCTGGTCCAGTACTTACTTGGTGAAGTTATCTGGTCCAGCAGATACTTGGTGAAGTTATCTGGTCCAGCAGATACTTGGTGAAGTTATCTGGTCCAGTAGATACTTGGTGAAGTTATCTGGTCCAGTACTTACTTGGTGAAGTTATCTGGTCCAGCAGATACTTGGTGACGTTATCTGGTTCAGTAGATACTTGGTGAAGTTATCTGGTCCAGTAGATACTTGGTGAAGTTATCTGGTCCAGTACTTACTTGGTGAAGTTATCTGGTCCAGCAGATACTTGGTGAAGTTATCTGGTCCAGTAGATACTTGGTGAAGTTATCTGGTCCAGTACTTACTTGGTGAAGTTATCTGGTCCAGCAGATACTTGGTGAAGTTATCTGGTCCAGCAGATACTTGGTGAAGTTATCTGGTCCAGTAGATACTTGGTGAAGTTATCTGGTCCAGTACTTACTTGGTGAAGTTATCTGGTCCAGTAGATACTTGGTGACGTTATCTGGTTCAGTAGATACTTGGTGAAGTTATCTGATCCAGTAGATACTTGGTGAAGTTATCTGGTCCAGTAGATACTTGGTGACGTTATCTGGTTCAGTAGATACTTGGTGAAGTTATCTGATCCAGTAGATACTTGGTGAAGTTATCTGGTCCAGTATATAAAATTGCTCCTCGTAATATTCTTCAGGAGAAACAGTCAAGCCAAAGCGATGTATTCGTGGTTGTCTTTCTGTTGTGGGTATCAGCTGCAGCCCATCACCAGCTGCAGCCCATCACCAGCTGCAGCCCATCACCAGCTGCAGCCCATCACCAGCTGCAGCCCATCACCAGCTGCAGCCCATCATCAGCTGCAGCCCATCACCAGCTGCAGCCCATCATCAGCTGCAGCCCATCATCAGGTGTACAGATAACCTGTATACACTTTACTGAGTGTATGAGCGAGAGTAACCAAGATGAGTGATAGTTCTGACGCTGTCTTGGTTTAACCTTTCATTTTCAACATACACTTAACATTGTGTTAACATTATGTCGAACACGACGCTAAAACTATAGATATATTTACGGTTATATCTGAATATCATATATGATTCGTACATCAGAAATGCTCTTACGACAACGGCAGAAGGTTTAATGAATGAAGAGCATGGGTTACGAGATCGGGGCGGAGCGTGGTCAGGTGTGGGTGGGGTGTGACGTGACTAGGGTACGCACGTCACATGCTAGTCACGTACGCACGTCACATGCCGGTCACGTACGCACACCCGTACCTCCCCGCCCTGGGGGAGGGGAGGGGGGAGGACTGTCATCCAGAAGTGGACGGGTGATGGAGTCTGCAGTAACGTAAGTGTTTCACATCTTTGCTTCACTGTCACTCTCTGTCTCGTGTTCCACTGGCTAGACAGACTTGACACCAAGGTTGTAGATGGTTTGAAATTAACATATGAACATGTTAATGTTATGTTAATATCATACACGAGACACAAAGTAGTCATCTTAAAGAAACCATACATCAGTCAGCCACAGGTCGACGTGTGGGCGTCATGCATGCCTGGCAGGGAGGGTGTGTGTGTGTCATCAGTGAGCGTCGTGTGGCACCACAAGCTGGGTGGTGTGTGACCGTCAGTCTGACAACAACATAACAACTGTGAACTATCTGTTTATCATTCTGATATTCTCCAGTTACCAAACTGATCCAGGAGTTTGTGATACCTTCCACTCTTACAAACAGCCTCGTAATGGCCCAGTAGTCTGCTGATGTTTCAGTTCTTTGTTTTCCTTTATACATAAATGTTTCATTATTCACAATGAGAATTAGATGCATTAACACAGCTCACCTTCATGTCCAAGATACAAGTCCATCCAGTCAACAATTAGTCAACACCTACTGTCGGCAGCCATGTCTTCCTCCTTCCACAAAACTCCTCATAATATTCACCCACTTTCCATGTATCCCAAATGTTCGTAGTGTTTTCATAATGTATCGTACGGTTCCTCCAGATCCATAACGCTACATGCAGTTCATTCACTTCCTCCAGGTATATATATACACAAATTCTTGAGGGTAAACAGCTGGTCCGCTTACCATCTTCCTCTACTGAAGTCACATTTATCCTCCCCTCCAGTTTTCACTCTTCTAAAACACGGAACAGAGAAAGGGGCCAAGTGAGGATTTTTAGGTTCAGTCCTCTGTTCTTGACGCTACCTCGCTAACGCGGAAAATGGCGAATACAAATATATATATATATATATATATATATATATATATATATATATATATATATATATATATATATATATATATATGGTATTGCAGTGGAATTTATTAAAAAAGGGGGTGACTGTATTGTTGACTGGTTGGTAAGGTTATTTAATGTATGTATGACTCATGGTGAGGTGCCTGAGGATTGGCGGAATGCTTGCATAGTGCCATTGTACAAAGGCAAAGGGGATAAGAGTGAGTGCTCAAATTACAGAGGTATAAGTTTGTTGAGTATTCCTGGTAAATTATATGGGAGGGGTATTGAGTGAGAGGGTGAAGGCATGTACAGAGCATCAGATTGGGGAAGAGCAGTGTGGTTTCAGAAGTGGTAGAGGATGTGTGGATCAGGTGTTTGCTTTGAAGAATGTATGTGAGAAATACTTAGAAAAGCAAATGGATTTGTATGTAGCATTTATGGATCTGGAGAAGGCATATGATAGAGTTGATAGAGATGCTCTGTGGAAGGTATTAAGAATATATGGTGTGGGAGGCAAGTTGTTAGAAGCAGTGAAAAGTTTTTATCGAGGATGTAAGGCATGTGTACGTGTAGGAAGAGAGGAAAGTGATTGGTTCTCAGTGAATGTAGGTTTGCGGCAGGGGTGTGTGATGTCTCCATGGTTGTTTAATTTGTTTATGGATGGGGTTGTTAGGGAGGTAAATGCAAGAGTTTTGGAAAGAGGGGCAAGTATGAAGTCTGTTGGGGATGAGAGAGCTTGGGAAGTGAGTCAGTTGTTGTTCGCTGATGATACAGCGCTGGTGGCTGATTCATGTGAGAAACTGCAGAAGCTGGTGACTGAGTTTGGTAAAGTGTGTGGAAGAAGAAAGTTAAGAGTAAATGTGAATAAGAGCAAGGTTATTAGGTACAGTAGGGTTGAGGGTCAAGTCAATTGGGAGGTGAGTTTGAATGGAGAAAAACTGGAGGAAGTGAAGTGTTTTAGATATCTGGGAGTGGATCTGGCAGCGGATGGAACCATGGAAGCGGAAGTGGATCATAGGGTGGGGGAGGGGGCGAAAATTCTGGGGGCCTTGAAGAATGTATGGAAGTCGAGAACATTATCTCGGAAAGCAAAAATGGGTATGTTTGAAGGAATAGTGGTTCCAACAATGTTGTATGGTTGCGAGGCGTGGGCTATGGATAGAGTTGTGCGCAGGAGGATGGATGTGCTGGAAATGAGATGTTTGAGGACAATGTGTGGTGTGAGGTGGTTTGATCGAGTGAGTAACGTAAGGGTAAGAGAGATGTGTGGAAATAAAAAGAGCGTGGTTGAGAGAGCAGAAGAGGGTGTTTTGAAGTGGTTTGGGCACATGGAGAGAATGAGTGAGGAAAGATTGACCAAGAGGATATATGTGTCGGAGGTGGAGGGAACGAGGAGAAGAGGGAGACCAAATTGGAGGTGGAAAGATGGAGTGAAAAAGATTTTGTGTGATCGGGGCCTGAACATGCAGGAGGGTGAAAGGAGGGCAAGGAATAGAGTGAATTGGAGTGATGTGGTATACCGGGGTTGACGTGCTGTCAGTGGATTGAATCAAGGCATGTGAAGCGTCTGGGGTAAACCATGGAAAGCTGTGTAGGTATGTATATTTGCGTGTGTGGACGTATGTATATACATGTGTATGGGGGGGGGGGGGGTTGGGCCATTTCTTTCGTCTGTTTCCTTGCGCTACCTCGCAAACGCGGGAGACAGCGACAAAGTATGATAAATAAAATAAAAAAAATGTGTGTGTGTGTGTGTGTGTGTGTGTGTGTGTGTGTGTGTGTGTGTGTGTGTATGTGTGTGTGTTTGTGTGTGTGTGTGTGTGTGTGTGTGTAGATTTATTACATCACATATGATGACCGTTGGATATTTTCTCGAGAGAGTTCTGGTTTTACTCCAAGACTCCTTTTCCAGGAGCTCCTGAACTCCAAGGCTGCGCTACATGCCGTAGCAGGGAAATGATGAAATCCTTTGGAGAGAGAATTTCTTAAACGAGACAGTAGTGTGTTCGTCCACAGACGATGATACAGCTGATGTGATAATGTTATCTGAGGAGGAGACAATTTAGAATAATGTCACTATGTGGGACACACATCTGTCTTGTCCTGGTCACTTTAACTTTGGTTTACACAAATTATTCATTATTCTTTTACTTTACACAGGTTTAAGAGGTATCTGGCGGGAATATAATTGTATTGACCTTTCTTGGATGATTATATTGATCACATCATGTGTTAGTGTGTTTGTATGCTGTTATGTAGGAACCATTACCTCAGTCGCTAGAAGATACTCCTCCATGTTGTCAGGTCTTCACTAACTACTAAAGCAAAACCCTCCTGCTCATCACATGAAGTACATGAATACTGTTCCTTAACTCTATCCGTGTCTTAGCTTCTATGGTTCTATATCTATCTAT
This sequence comes from Panulirus ornatus, assembly GCF_036320965.1. NCBI lineage: Eukaryota > Metazoa > Arthropoda > Malacostraca > Decapoda > Palinuridae > Panulirus > Panulirus ornatus. The sequence goes on from NC_092241.1 coordinate 59,057,602, forward strand.
CTATCTATCCATCTATCTATCTATGGTCCACACTGAGCACCGCCACACATCATGATCAGTGTTGACAATGTCTGCAGGTAACGTTGGTGTTGTTGGTGACGCTGGTGGTGGCGGTCCTCGTTGCCCCCGGCCAGGGGAGGCGCTACGCCTACACTAAACCCAGATATCACTCGTCCAGATCACGTGTTGGTGTGAGTATAACGTTATGTTCCTGTATACAGACGTGTGGTATGTTATCATGTAATGTGTTTGTTCTACTTGCCTTGTGACGTACTGAAAAGTTCAAGTATCAACCTAGCTAAACTGCTGTTTCGTGATCAGTAAACATCTTTTGGCTAATATTACAAAATAATGCTGTAGTGTTGTGCTTTTGTTTGTACACTCACACAGTCATGGTTACAACCTAGACTTCAGGAATGTTACATAATGGTATTATCAGTCTGGAAGTAATTTATAGATAGCTGATGATTCAACAGTACATGATAATGAGATGGAATTAAAGGATCGTGTAAAGGAAAAACGCACTTCATGTTGTTGGAGTTGTGAAGACAAAGCTTATTAAGGAGATAAAGTCTCAGCTGTCTTGCCCAAGGCCTACATGGTATAACATGGTCGGGAAAAGAAGGCAAAGAAGGACTGAATCTCCTGCTAAGGTACAGGATATTGTGGGGGCGGCCCATGACACAATAAGGTACAGGATATTGTGGGGGCGGCCCATGACACAATACGGTACAGGATATTGTGGGGGCGGCCCATGACACAATAAGGTACAGGATATTGTGGGGGCGGCCCATGACACAATACGGTACAGGATATTGTGGGGGCGGCCCATGACACAATAAGGTACAGGATATTGTGGGGGCGGCCCATGACACAATACGGTACAGGATATTGTGGGGGCGGCCCATGACACAATAAGGTACAGGATATTGTGGGGGCGGCCCATGACACAATACGGTACAGGATATTGTGGGGGCGGCCCATGACACAATACGGTACAGGATATTGTGGGGGCGGCCCATGACACAATAAGGTACAGGATATTGTGGGGGCGGCCCATGACACAATACGATACAGGGTATTGTGGGGGCGGCCCATGACACAATAAGGTACAGGATATTGTGGGGGCGGCCCATGACACAATACGGTACAGGATATTGTGGGGGCGGCCCATGACACAATAAGTTGGGGAGAGATGTTGTTGGTGACCACATATACTCTCACTATGCATGTGGCCCATGTGACCACATACTCTCACTATGCATGTGGCCCATGTGACCATATACTCTCACTATGCATGTGGCCCATGTGACCATATACTCTCACTATGCATGTGGCCCATGTGACCATATACTCTCACTATGCATGTGGCCCATGTGACCACATACTCTCACTATGCATGTGGCCCAGCAGGGGAAACTGTGCATAGTGGGGTTGATCTTCCATGATCTCCAACTTTTGAACGATCCAGAACAAATACAGAATGATAATAATGAAGGAATAATCCAGATGATAAGTGGAACAGCAGAATACACTCTTCTGAGCGATGATGTAGTAGTGATTACTTCATTTATAGAGTGATACACTGGAGAAGTTCGGAATCTGATGGTGACACAGTCATGAAAACATTATCCTTTAAGAGTCTAAACAAGAACATTCCCCATACCATCATATCAGTAAGGACATTACAGTAAGAGAGACTAACACATCAACATTACTGGATCTTATTTTCGTACATAATGACGTGGACATTGAGAATATGATACACGATACACCACTTGCATACAGTGATCATGTATGGTTAAGTTTCATTATGTAGTAAATAACGATATAGAAATAACAGATATGGTTGTTCTCACACAATGACAATCAACTGGAGATACATCCACTCAAATCTTCCAACTTAAGCAAAATGTGATTTATCAAAATAAGTGAATCACTGAGAGACAATTGGTGCTAATGTAATGTCCTTACTTCATCTTACTTATGGTGTCATCGGCTTAGCTTATATGACGAAACCTCTGTAGAATTTATCAAAACATCTTCTTATCTGTGGCGAAAGTTTACAAGTAGAAAGATGCCATAAGAAAGTAAGGTTAATTCTGGCGAAGGTGTTATCAGGAATCTAACCTAACCTAACCTAACCTAACCTAACCTAACTAACTTAACTTAACCTAACCTAACCTAACCTAACCTAACCTAATCTAACCTAACCTAACCTAACCTAATCTAACCTAACTAACTTAACTTAACCTAACCTAACCTAACTTAACCTAATCTAACCTAACCTAACCTAACCTAACCTAACCTAACCTAACCTAATCTAACCTAACTAACTTAACTTAACCTAACCTAACCTAACCTAACCTAACCTAATCTAACCTAACCTAACCTAACCTAACCTAATCTAACCTAACTAACTTAAGCTAACCTAACCTAACCTAATCTAACCTAACCTAACCTAACCTAACCTAACCTAACCTAGGAATACCTATCACATATCATCTCCAGAGGCGGTGATGAGCTATATGAACAAGAGGTGCAGTTCTCCATGAAGGTAACTGGTTGTTAGTGAACATCCACCCGCAAGACTGTAGTATGTAGACTGTACTGTGATGCAGGTACAATGTTGTGCAGGAGTTAAGACCAGAGATTCCAAATACATGTCTCACCCCTGCACCATCGGTTCACCATTTCTGAAACACTTCTGCCTGACTATATGTATCTACCACCGACCCACTGTCACACTACCTACAACTCTCATGTGAAATTTCTATTGTTCTACGTTGAAGGCGCCAGTCACGGACAACAACCCACGTCAAAGCCGGGTCTTGATGGAAATGTAGTGAGAATTGTGAAAGGGAAAAAGAAGAGACAAGGGAAAGTGTCTGCGAATATTGGAGGAAGTGAAAAACCTGTCTTTTAAAATGTGCCACATCATAGTTATTGGGAAAGACATGAGAAGGTAGAGAGTTCCAAAGCTTTGATGCGTAGAAAAAGAAAGAGTTATCAAAGCGGCCCACCCTTGAGTTGCTGATGGCCACACAATAATCATGTGACGCAGCAGCTTGCCGAGTACTGCAAGGTTGGTCTAGCTAGTGGTGGGGCACACAAGCAGCCAGCTCTTGGGTGCAAAAACCAGCGTAATACCTCTATAGCTCACATATACTGATAGGATATAGATTCACATATGATAATTGAATCCATTGTTCACATCCAGTAATAGCACCAATGATTCTCATGTCGTCAACATGACGGAGTAACGTGTGTTTGTGTTGACCGTTGCAGTACGCACTGCGAGGAGCCCTGCCACACAAGACCCCATGTTGCTGGAACGGTTACGACATCAATGGTTACTCCAGGTGAGTCACCTCGTCCCTCAGGGCTACTCCAGGTGAGTGACCTCGTCCCTCAGGGCTACTCCAGGTGAGTCACCTCGTCCCTCAGGGCTACTCCAGGTGAGTCACCTCGTCCCTCAGGGCTACTCCAGGTGAGTGACCTCGTCCCTCAGGGCTACTCCAGGTGAGTGACCTCGTCCCTCAGGGCTACTCCAGGTGAGTCACCTCGTCCCTCAGGGCTACTCCAGGTGAGTGACCTCGTCCCTCAGGGCTACTCCAGGTGAGTGACCTCGTCCCTCAGGGCTACTCCAGGTGAGTGACCTCGTCCCTCAGGGCTACTTCAGGTGAGTGACCTCGTCCCTCAGGGCTACTCCAGGTGAGTGACCTCGTCCCTCAGGGCTACTCCAGGTGAGTGACCTCGTCCCTCAGGGCTACTCCAGGTGAGTGACCTCGTCCCTCAGGGCTACTCCAGGTGAATGACCTCGTCCCTCAGGGCTACTCCAGGTGTAGAGGTCAACGTTGCTGACAGTGACGCATTCACGGGCCGCTCGGGATCGAGCCGGTTTAGATTCGAATCCTGGTCACGGTAGTTGGCCCACAGTCAACCCAGCTGTTCATCCTTCCTTTCGGGGCTGGTAGATAAAATGGGTACCTGGCTTAGGGTAGTATGTGTATATATATATATATATATATATATATATATATATATATATATATATATATATATATATATATATATATATATATGTGTGTGTGTGTGTGTGTGTGTGTGTATGTGAAAAATACTTAGAAAAGCAAATGGATTTGTGTTTAGCGTTTATGTATCTGGAGAAGGCATATGATAGAGTTGATAGAGATGCTCTGTGGAAGGTATTAAGAATATATGGTGTGGGAGGCAAGTTGTTAGAAGCAGTGAAAAGTTTTTATCGAGGATGTAAGGCATGTGTACGTGTAGGAAGAGAGGAAAGTGATTGGTTCTCAGTGAATGTAGGTTTGCGGCAGGGGTGTGTGATGTCTCCATGGTTGTTTAATTTGTTTATGGATGGGGTTGTTAGGGAGGTAAATGCAAGAGTTTTGGAAAGAGGGGCAAGTATGAAGTCTGTTGGGGATGAGAGAGCTTGGGAAGTGAGTCAGTTGTTGTTCGCTGATGATACAGCGCTGGTGGCTGATTCATGTGAGAAACTGCAGAAGCTGGTGACAGAGTTTGGTAAAGTGTGTGGAAGAAGAAAGTTAAGAGTAAATGTGAATAAGAGCAAGGTTATTAGGTACAGTAGGGTTGAGGGTCAAGTCAATTGGGAGGTGAGTTTGAATGGAGAAAAACTGGAGGAAGTGAAGTGTTTTAGATATCTGGGAGTGGATCTGGCAGCGGATGGAACCATGGAAGCGGAAGTGGATCATAGGGTGGGGGAGGGGGCGAAAATTCTGGGGGCCCTGAAGAATGTGTGGAAGTCGAGAACATTATCTCGGAAAGCAAAAATGGGTATGTTTGAGGGAATAGTGGTTCCAATAATGTTGTATGGTTGCGAGGCGTGGGCTATGGATAGAGTTGTGCGCAGGAGGATGGATGTGCTGGAAATGAGATGTTTGAGGACAATGTATGGTGTGAAGTGGTTTGATCGAGTGAGTAACGTAAGGGTAAGAGAGATGTGTGGAAATAAAAAGAGCGTGGTTGAGAGAGCAGAAGAGGGTGTTTTGAAGTGGTTTGGGCACATGGAGAGAATGAGTGAGGAAAGATTGACCAAGAGGATATATGTGTCGGAGGTGGAGGGAACGAGGAGAAGAGGGAGACCAAATTGGAGGTGGAAAGATGGAGTGAAAAAGATTTAGTGTGATCGGGGCCTGAACATGCAGGAGGGTGAAAGGAGGGCAAGAAATAGATTGAATTGGAGCGATGTGGTATACCGGGGTTGACGTGCTGTCAGTGGATTGAATCAAGGCATGTGAAGCGTCTGGGGTAAACCATGGAAAGCTGTGTAG